>NC_056523.1:122419359-122446622 GCF_019175285.1 Sceloporus undulatus | reverse complement strand
TATAGGAAAGGCCCACTGTACAGCATTCCCATGGTGTGCAGAAAGGGCAGGTTGGCTCCTATATACAAAATAAACCCCAGTAGTTTTCATAATAGAAACTGCTAGATGTTGGTGTACTCCTTCTACCTTGTACTTTGCCTTTTGCATTATACAGCTACACAAGCACAGCTCTCTGCATAGCCCTATAGAATTATGGAAGGAGGCCAATTGCTAGATGTTTAATTATTCTTGATGAAAAGATTGTCCCAATTTGGCATCTACTCCTTTCAAATTTCATAACCTCTTTAAAATTTTCTTTCCAGAGTGTTCACTTCTTTTTTTAGCTGCTTATTCCCTGCAAAGTTCAAAAAACTAGGGAGTCTTTTTATGTTGGAGCTAAATTGAAGCAATGTATGAGCATAAAATTATGCTTAAATTTAAACCTGCTCCATGGAAATAGTTCTTCCTTTAATATAAATTTCAGTAAGAAAAACTGACAGAAGGTATTATATAGTGATGGTAATTGAAAAGGGGGACAAACATACAGATAGCCACGATGTCTTACAGAAGGGACTTTTTAGATGTTACTCAAATTCAGGAGAACAATGAGTGGTTTGATAAATCAGTGCCAAAGTATTAATTTTTATCTGGAGCCGACTGAAAATGGAAGAACACTTGCCTTCCGCAAATCCCCTGGCGTCAGAGCTGTCTTTTACCATGTTTTGTGGGCTGACCAAGAAAAAGGTTTTAGAGTTGGAATGGGAATTGATGAAAGTGGAAGTTCTTTGGAATCTAAATTGAGGCAATCATTAATTCTTTTACATCTAAAAGTGATCTTATTCATGCATAGTAGTCCTTTGATGACTACAACATCAAGTGAAGTCAAGTAATGGCTTGTGTGAAATGCCACACTTGGAAATTCTTCGTATCATCTCATATACAACACTTTAAAATGGAGATATTTGTGTCCTGAACTGCACATGGAAGACCACCCACAAAAGCTGAATTCAAGTCTTGTTTAGAACAAACACATTGGGCCTAACTCTTGAGAACAGGGTGATCGCCAGGATAGTATGGTGTTCATATTCACCTCTTTATAGGCATTTATCTAGTTCCCCAGTAATTGCAGGTGTATTTGCTCATGTAGACCCTTAGCTAGAACACAGGTGTGCCTACAATAGTACAACTATGTTAAAAAAATTAGTAATCTATATATTTTGCTAGAGGGGAGAAAAGAGGGAAAAAGAAAGCTGGATTTAAAGATCAATTAAGAATGCAGCTCGACAGTAGATTAAAATAAAACACAGAATTAATAGGTTGACATTTGAACCATCCCCTCCTTCTTCAATAAATAATATAATTAATTTATTAAATGCGTTGCAGTTCTTAATTCTGCCAACATAAAAACCAAAGAACTTTTCATCAAACAGAACTTTTCATCAAGCAGTTAAAATGTGTTTTAATACTGTGTTTATTTTGAGATGGATTTTTTTGCCACCAGTTTTGTGGCCTCAACCAATTTCCTCCTATAATTTGCCCATCTCCCCACTTGCATTCAACTTGCACCTTAAATCTGTGCTACCTCCTCTGATCCTAATTTTTGTAGTCTGTTTTCTAGCATCTCATTTTAATTCAGAGCTGGAAGAAATTCGGTAATCATCTTTCCTTTTCCCCCAAGTTCCCTTTGTAAATATCTGTGTGCTATAGCATCATAGTATTGTGGGGAAAGAATGGTTGTAGAAGTATAAGTTCAAGCCCATCTAAATTGGCTATGGAATGGAAATGATTCACCTGAGGGATAGGAACATATTGCTTGGTATAGGATTAAATTATTTGGTCTATGTTTTGCAGTAGGTCAAATAATGAAATTTGTCCCCTTTGGCTTCAAAATACATGACTCAATTAATCCAGTTACAAGATGTTTGCCTTTTTTTAAATGGCAGCAACTACTGCCTTCCATATGTTTTGGAGTTGTCCTATTGCCCTTCATTTCTGGTTGCAGGTTGCCTGTTCAATCTGTATGAGTCTGACGAAATCTCTCAGGGTAAATTGAGTCCAGGATTTAATTTCAGCTTTGTATCTCAGCTGTTTAACAGCATGCTGCCAGTAAGACACATTCACTCCATTGCAGAGCATGTGGAGGTAGTTGGTGTGACAAAGCCCTAAATGATTCAGCCTATAAACAGAGGGAACAAGGAGTATTTCCAAATCTGCTCCAGATTTCCAGTGTAATTAGGGCACCATCAGTATTGATGTTCTTGTTGTTGTTTCTGTCATGTTGACTGACATATGGTGACCTTATGAATGAGAGACCTGCAAGTCACCTCATCATCAACAGCCTTGCTCAGGTCTTGCAGATTCAGGGCTTCCTTGATTGAGTCTATCCATCTGGAATACAGTCTTTCTCTTTTCCTACTGCTGTCTACTTTACCAAGCATTATTGTCTTTTCTAGTAAGTCATATCTTCTCATGGTATGGCCAAAGTACAGCAGTCTCAGTTTAGTCATCTTGGCATCTAGGGAGATTTCAAGGTTGATTTGCTCCAGCAGTCCATTTTATTCTTTAGTCTTTTTAGCAGTCCATTTTATTCATAGAACTCTTCTCCAATACCACATTTCAAATGAGTTAACTTTTTTCCAATCTGCTTTCTTAACTCCAGCTTTCTCAACCATACATAGAAATGGGAAATAAAATGGCATGGAAAATACTAACTTTAGTATTCAGGAATATATCTTTACACTTCAGGACTTGTCTAGTTCCTTCATACCTGCCTAGTCCTAGGTTGTTATCACATGATGAAAATTGGAAGTATAATCCAGTGTCACCCCAACCGCAATCATGGTTATTCACGTTATTGAGTGAAAGGTTATCTAACGCATTCGCTGGCATTCCGAACGCACTCTGAAGGCAATTCCACAGCAATCCAAAATTAAGTAAATTTAGTGAACTAGTGAATTCACAATTGCCATTCCCAGGCTACTTCACATTCAGTTCAGTGTTGTTTGGTGTGATATGTCTGTCTGTTTTGGCCCTAGTATTTCCCTCCCGCATCAGTTCCCATGATTCTCCATTTTGTTTTGGCTTCCCGGGTTCTTAGGTCTTCCCTGGCAACTGGGAGGAAAAGCAGCTGTTTTTGATAGGAAAGTGCGGGGGGGGGGGGAAGGCTCTCCATTAGGCGTCCTGCATGCTCTGCCCAAAATGGTGGGCTTGGGGCTTGCCCTGCTCCTGGCCCCTTGTGCCCCTCAGGGATCTTTTTGCCTTTCTTCCTCCAGGGCCAGGGGGCTTCAGAAAGAGAGAACCCTCATTTTTATTAGCCCCAAAGAGTTCTTTCCCCCTATTCCTCCTCCTTTGGGGGAGGATGGAGTGGGGCAGCCTGGGGAATGGGGGTCTGTTTTCCTCCCCTCAGGGGCATCACTCTGGGTTCAAAACAAACTCCAATTCCCAGAATTCCATAGCCTTGAGCCACAAAGAATTAAAGCAGTACCAAACTGGGTTATTTCTCCAATGTGGATGTAGCCTTAGCTGCCAGCTCTGGTTCCTACCCAGCTTCCCCTCCCCTTTTCCCTTCTTCCGACTCATGGCGAGGAAGCACTATTGCCTTCAATGGGACTCCCAATGGACCAGGTTAGAACCAGAGAGGACCCAGGCCCCCCACAACTTCAATGCAACAAAGCTCTCCCAAATGGGAGGAACTCCTTCTCTCCCTCCACCTCCCCATAGCTGGGGACTTGAAGGCACAGACACAGACTCACCCACACACACAACCATCTGGGGACCCCCACCTTGCTTTTTGAGTTTTCTTGGCAGGGAAACTTTGGCTTTGGGATGGGCGCTGTGTTCTTCTGTGCATTTGATAACCATTCACGAAATAGCGTTCATTTTCGAATTGGCTCTACTTTCTTTTCTTTCAAAATTGGGAGACATTCCTACCATGTGATAATGGCCCTAGTCTTCCTAATTCTTGACTCTAGTCTCCAGTCTGGTTAGTGACCGAGCCAAGTATTAAAAATCTTGAACTATTTCAATGTCTTCATCGTCTGCTTTAAAATTATGTAAATCATCTGTAGTCATTATTTTTTGTCTTCTTAATATTCAGCTGTAAACCTACTTTTGCACTTTGTCATCTGCATATCTTAAATTGGTGATGTTCTTTCCTCCAATTTCCATTTCTTCTTCCTCGGAGCCTAATTCCGCTTTATGTCAGGTATGTTCAGCATACAAATTAAACAAATTAGGGGATAAAATACAGCCTGGCCTGACCTCTTTGCTAATTGGAAACTATTCTGTTTCCCCATATTCTCTCCTGACTGTAGCCTCTTATTCTGAATACCGGTTGCGCATCAAGACAATAAAATGTTGTGGCACACCTTTTTTCTTTAAGAGCAAGCCATAGTTTTTCATGACCTATACAATGAAAGGCTTTGCTATTTTCTAGAAAGCTCAGGCTGATTTTCTTTTGAAATTATTTGGTGGGTTCCATTATCCAACCTATGTTTGCAATATGATCCCTAGTGCCTTTCCTGAACCTAGCTTGGGCATCTTGCTTCATATATGGTAAAAGTGTTGGTTATAGAATTTTGAACTTCACTTTGCATGGTGGGGAGATTAATGCAATGGCCCTGTGGTTACTGCAATCCCTGGTGTCCCATTTGTGGGCCATTGTTTTGTTTTTCATATTTGTTGACAGATTTTAGTTAAAACTAGAGTATGTTCTGTCTCTTGCAGCTAAAAACAGATCTCTTGGTATGTTATCTATTCTTGGTGATTTATTTTGCCCAAGTGCTCTGAGTGCAGTTTCCACTTCCGTTTCTAAAATTGTAGGTTCAATTTCAAATGATTCTTTCTGAATTAGTCTGTCATTCTTACATTTTTTTCTATGTACTTCTCCCTATATTGTTTCTACTGTCTTTTTATTTCTACTTGGTCATGTAATATATTCCCATGCTGACTGTAGAGCATCCCCACTCATTTTAAGTTTCTATTTGATTTCTCAAATCTTGTGGAAGAGGTCTCTTGTTGGTCTCACATTCTCTTTCACAACACAGATTATAAAAGTAGTTCTTTTTGTCCTTTTGCTTAAGTTGCATCCAGGGTTCTGATTATATTTCTGTCACCTTTTGCTTTGTTTCTCATCTGTCCTTAACTGGTTGAAGAGGTTCATCTGTTATCCATTGAGGCTTCTATTTCTTTTTGGCTGCAGATAGCATCTTTTTGCATTCCTCTCTGAAAATATCCCTGACTTCAGTCCAGAGTTCTTTTGGCTCCCAGCCAATTAAGCTTAATAGTGCAAATCTATTTTTCACATTATCTTTAAATTCCATGGGGGTGTTCTTCAGGTTGCATTTCAGCATGGCATTTGGCTTAGTGTTCTTCCTTAGCTTTATTCTAATTTTTGTTATTAGTATTTCATGGTCTGTGCCAGAATCTACTCCTAGTCTTGTTTTGGCAGAGAGAATGGAGCGTCTCTGTCTTCGTCAGGGTGAATAAAAGGTATAAACATGAATAAAGATTGGCATGAATAACAGTAAAAAATCTGTAATTGTAGAGATCCTGAATCTGGATGATGTTCTGTTAAAATAGTTTGCTTATCATAACACTCCATTATCTAGTGACATTGTCCACCCCTGTAGAAAGAGATGGTAAATTCAAGGCCTCACCTACCACTAGGCAGTGCATTGTCCTCAGACAATGGATTTTGGGAACTGGAAAGGGCATAAAATTCTTATGTCACTATTGTCTTTTTACTGATAGGAATGGGAGAAGGTTTGTGGGATATTCTGCTATATATTTCAAGATGCTTTGCTTGGCTTTGGCTACATCATTCTTTTTTGGTGGGTAGAAGAGCATTTGTTCTTATGCCTCAGACAACAGAGTGACAGCAAAATGTCTCTAATTGGCTCTTTTATTGCTTCAGATGGTAGGTGAGGGATTTCACTTTTGACTGCTCTCACAGTTAGAAACAACCTCAAATCACTTGAAAATAGAAAAGCAGTAAACATCAGGAAGAGGTTCTGGCCCTAGTTTTTTGTCTGTTTTGATTTCGAATTTTGTGTGTGTGTGTGTGTGTGTGTGTGTGTGTATTTTGAAAGAGAAAGAGCACTAAAATGTTAGTCCTATCTACTGTATTGTCTGAGGTAATGGTGTCCATTTTTGTATCTATCATCTTGTTGTTGCTACTTATCATTAGTTCCTGTTATTTTGCTAGGTGGCAGTGATTTCATCCTAGATAATAATAAACTAGAAATAATCAAAGAGTTCCCATGCCTTGGATCAAATATTGATCCAGATGGAGACTTCAGTCAAGAACTCAGAAGACGACTAGAACTGGAAAAGAACAAAACAAGATCCTAAAGTGCAAAGACAACTGAACACTAAAGTTAGGATAATCCAAGCCAGTGTATTCCTCATCCCTATGTATGGATGTGAGAGCTGGACAGTAAAGAAAGTGGATAGGAAGAAAATCAACTCATAGGAGATGTGATGCTGGAGAAGAGTGCTGAGGATACCGTGGATGGCCAAAAAGACAAACAAATGGATCCCTGAACAGATCAAGCCTAAACTTCCCCTGGAAGCCAAGTTGATCAAAGTAAGACTGTCATATTTGTGGCCATATCATGAGAAGGCATGACTCGTTAGAAAAGACTATAATGTTGAGAAACATGGGGGGCAGTAGAAGGAGAGGAAGATCATATGTCAGATGGTTAGACTCAATAAGTAAGGCCACAGGCTAGAGCAGAGCAGTTGAGGACAAGGGGTGTTGGAGATGTCTGATCCATAGGGTCATCATGAGCTGGAGTGGATTTAAGGGCAGTTAACAACAAAGTGATTTCAAAGGTATGCTGGCATTGCTCTGAGGTGGGAGCAGAAATCAGTTGGGCCTCTAGATAGGGAGGAGTGGCAGCATACAGCTCGCCATTGCCTAGGCCTACTAGTTCGGCTACCTGGAGTTGCAGTCCAACAGTTTCTGAACAGTTGCATGATATTCAGTCTGTCTGGAAATCTGAAATCAGTGTAATCTAAATATGCAATATATTGTACTATGTTGTAAAATTAAAGAAATCTGGATAAGAAATGTCTTATAAAATTAAAAAGCAAAATGATATACTTTATGGCAAATGTGCTGACTAAATGGTTAATATTTGTTCAGTTTCCCCTCTCCACCAATTTTTTGTAAAATCATAATTTAACTTTAGCAGCAGAATGTTCCCAGTAGCAAAATATATTAGAGAAAGCCTTTTGTTTTCATTTTGCTCTTATTTTTATTTGTTTAATGTTGCCTAAGCTTTTCCTTTCAGTAGAAGCCCAAAGGCAATATTGATACCTCTTATAAAATGCAGAGCCAGTTCCAATGCAAAATGATGTGCCAGTGCATAATAGGATGCTACTTTGAGGTACCGATTTGTTTACTCCTGACTTCATTGACATGCATAGCACTGAGGCAAGCCTAGCGCTTTTCTGGATGAATATTGTCAGATAGGTGGGCAGGTAGTCCCTAAAGAGACTGATCAGTCATGCAGAGCTGGACTTTCTCAAGGCCCTTCACTTTACCCTTGTAGAACAATCCATGCCGTAATGCTGGGATTTGGCCTTTGTCAGCACTTCCATTAGAAACTGTTACCTGAGGAGTTTCTAAGTTGTCTAGGAGAAGTTTTGGGGCTGTGAAGATGTCCTTATGGGTTCTTTGCTTAGAGGATGAAAATGAATCTATAAGATCAAGAAAAAAAAAATAACCAGGGCAATGCAGGTAGAGATAGACCTACTATGGCAATGCAGTGAAAATCAGAAGTTTGGTTTCAGAGACTTCTTCTGCACATGGAGTATTTAATTTACACATTGGCATTTAGCAGCCTGAAAACTAATATTTGATAGGAATTTATGTAAATCAAAATAATCCTAGGATGACTGCTCTATATTTTCTCCTTAATATATCTTCTATTGAATTAGTGTAGTATTAGCTGAGGTAAAATCACCAGAGGAAATCTAATTTAATTAATTTTATAATCAGGCTGGCTACATTTTATGAAGGATAATATATAAATGAGTTTTACTCTCATTCTGCAATAATGATCCAGAAGGGTCAGAAAGCTTTCCTGGTCCTTCTCTGATAGATGGGGAATTTGTATTTGTCTCTAAAGCATGGACTGGAATTATGTGGCCCTCCAGATGTTGTTGGACTACAGATTCCAGCAGTGCTAGGCAATTGTGAAGGATGCTAGGAGCTGCAGTTCAACAACATCTGGATGGGCATGTGATTCTCACTCTTGCTCTGAAACCTCACCAGGGATTAACACTTGGAGAATGTGCTATTGGATTGTGTTGGTATTTGCTAAAGGGTTACTTTTCTCCTTGGCTGTTGGGGTTGCTTATACAGTACTTTAAGGACTCCATCCCGGTACAGTTGCATGGGAGTGTGGCTTGTGAGGTGGTAACTGGAAATATGTATTCCTCTTCATACTGTAATGTTATATGGAACTGTTGAACATCAGCCGGAGTCGTATATGGGGACTTACATATGCACAGCACCCTAGTTACCATGCTATGCTTGGCACAGTCTCTACATTGCCCCTACACTAGGGACTATGTAAGAACCGTGAATACTAATAATCACAATTGTGCAACTTTAGGTTACACATTCATAACTGCCATAGAGAGTTCCAGATATCATCCATATGTATGGTACATATGTTTGTTTCATTATATACTTTGTACCTGAAAGGCAGTTGCAATGTGCTGGCCCTATCATTAGGAAGAGTGATGTGACTACCTCAACTAGCAGATTTAGGTTGCCATAAAAGGTCAGCAAATTATAAGTTATTCCATATTGTCAGGAACTGGGAGAATTACTTTTAAGATTTTCTGCCCAAATAACTTCTCTGCTTTTGGGTACTATACACCATGGACAGGGCATGAGTGAAGGCTACCATTTGCTGCTCACCCTCCAGCAGCAAATTGCCTTTGAATGGCCTTATCTGCATTAGTCTATGTACATAGTTTCTGAACAGCAATAGAGTTTGACTATGGAGCTCCCTTCCTGGTTTCAGTTGTGATTATAAGGGTTTAACTCAGCATTTTACATTTACTCTAGGAAGTAATTTTCTGGCTTTTGCTAACATATGTAATCTTATACATCTACAGAATGTGAAAAAACATTCTTGCTTCCAACATCTGCATTTTTAAAATTAGATTTCCCCCATTTTATAGGCAGACCTGCAGTGTTTCTTAGTGTAGTTTTTATTGTGAAATGGCTCTAACCCATCTATGCAATATTACTTCGTCTCCAGATATTACTGCCTTTTCCATTTGTAAGCCTCATATATTTCCCTAGGTCTTCTTCAGCCTGTTTTTCATGATCACAGAAGGAGGGAAAGCTGGAGTAGTTGCCCAAAGCCTACTGATTGGTAGTCTCAAAATGAGCAGCAGATTAGAAAAATAGAAGCACAGAATCATAGAGCTGGGAGAGACTTAAAGGGCCATCCAGTCCAACCTCCTGCCATGCAGGAAGACACAATCAAAGCACCCCTGGTAGATGGCCACCCAGCCTCTCTTTTAAAACCTCCAAAGAAGGAGACTCTACCATACTCGAAGGGAGTGTGTTCCACTGTCAAACAGCTCTTATTGTCAGGAAGTTCTTCCTAATGTTGAGGTGGAATCTCTTTTTCTGTAGTTTGATTCCATTGCTCCATCTTCAATATGACACTCTTTCAAATATTTCAGCCATATTATTGTTGCCTCTTAACCTCACTCCTTTTCCAGGCTACGCATACCCAGCTCCATAAGCGGCCCCCCTTATAGGCATGGTTTCATGACCTTTACCATTTGGTTGCCCCTTTCTGGACCATGACCAGCTAGTCAATATGCTTCTTGAATTGGTGGTGTCCAGAACTGGACACAGTATTCCAGGTCTGATGAAAGCAGAATGAATGATACTATTAATTCCCTCAATCCAGACACAATTCCTATTATGCAATCTAGAATTGCATGAATTTTTAGCTGCCTCATCACACTGTTGGCTCATGTTCAGCATGTAGTTTACTAAGGCGGGATACCAACCATAGTACGTCTTCTATACGTACTAGGGTTAGGAAGGGGCGGTGCTTCTGCACCCCCCAACCCTAGTACGTATAGAATACGTACAACATGGCAGCGCCCCTTCCACATGGGGGCCACCATGTTTACGTACTGAACGCATAGCGTCCAGACGTGTCGTGGCGCCTATGATGTCGTGAATGCGCCAGCGGCGCCTCGCGACATCATAAAGGCGCCGCAAAAAGAAGCTCTGAAATGGAGCTTCTTTTTTGCTCCGCGCGGGAGCTGCGCGGTTTGGCTGCTGCGGCTCCCGCGCAGAGCAAATGGCACTGGCGGGAGACCGCCGCAAAGCGGCGGTCTGTATCCTGCCTTAGATCCTTTTCACATGTATTGTTGTCAAGCCAGGTATCACCCATCCTAAATATGTGTATTTCATTTTTTCTGCCTAACTTACATTTAGCCCTGTTGAAATACATTTTGTTAGTTTTGGCTCAGCTTTCTAATCTGTTGCAGTTATTTTTAATTCTGATCCTGTCCTCTGGGGTATTGGTTATACCTCCTAATTTGGAGTCATCTTCAGATGCACTTTATTGCACCCCTCAGGTTATTTAGACACCTCTAATTTTCCTTCTCATTGGAATTTTTTGGAATTATGTCTTCACTATGGACCTTATCACACTGGGTTTTTTTTAGCTCAGAACTAGGGTGAGTTCGAATTGAGTGATGCGAATTCACGTTAGAACGTTCATGTATTTTCACAGCTGGTAGCTTTCAATGGGAGCCCCTTCTGTGGGGCTTCCGAACTGAATCCAACTGGCTCCTCATTTTGGCGAGTACGCTAAATAAGTGGATTGATGAGATTCGCATTGATGGTCAGTTTGAACTCACTGCGGATTGGTCTCGTGTGGAATTCCAATCTGCTGATGCTGTTGAACACCATCGCAAGACCCCTGGGTTGCAAATCTCCCATGATGCCCTGCTGGCATTTTGCCCCATTTGCTTCCGGTGGCCCTTTCCACTTTCAGGGCAACTGGGGCTCCATTGGAGCTCTCTCTCTTCTTCCCTCCCTGTCTCTCTCTCTCTCTCTCTCTCTCTCTCTCACACACACACACACACACACACACACACATACACATCAGTCAGGTCAAGGGGTGATGGGATAGATCGCTGGGGCCAGGATTGGGAGGCAGAGGCAGTCAGGGGGTGATGGGATAGGTCACTGGGGCCAGGATCCGGAGGCAGAGGTAGTCAGGGGGTGATGGGATAGATCGCTGGGACCAGGATCGGGAGGCAGAGCCAGTCAGGGGGTGATGGGATAGGTCGCTGGGTCCAGGATCGGGAGGCAGAGGCAGTCAGGGGATGATGGGATAGATTGTTGGGTCCAGGATCGGGAGGCAGAGGCAGTCAGGGGGTGATTGGATAGGTCGCTGGGTCCAGGGGGTGATGGGTTAGGTGGCAGAGGGAGCGAGATGGGGATGCAGGAGCAGTCAGGGGATGATGGGTTAGGTGTCAGGGTGAAGGAAGGGAGCAGATCGGAGTATAGGAGGATGCAGGGGATGATGTGACAAGAGGATAGATATAGATATATGTTGCTGAAATAGATTAGGGGAATGACAAGAGGATAGATATAGATGTGGATGAAATGGAAGGGGGCTTTGTCACGGAGGACCCTTTGAATTTGGCTGCCAGGGATGGGAGAATAGAAGGGAGGAAGAAAGGTGCAGCTGTCATTCCTGTGAAAGTGGAGGGGAAATAGAAGGGAGGAAGAAAGGTGCAGCTGTCATTCCCGTGAAAGTGGAGGGGAAATAGAAGGGAGGAAGAAAGGTGCAGCTGTCATTCCCGTGAAAGTGGAGGGGAAATAGAAGGGAGGAAGAAAGGTGCAGCTGTCATTCCCATGAAAGTGGAGCCAGGCTCCCTTCTTCACCCCGGAAGAGCTAAGGTTCAGGATGCCTTCAGGGCCCCACTGAGCATGTGCAAGGGTCCCAATTCGAATCGTTGAATCCCCATGGTATGCACCGGTGTGGAAATACAATGTGCGCTCACTCCGCTTTGCCTGAATCCACATCACGTGACTTCCTTGGATTTGATTCCCCCTCAGTTTGGAAGGCCAATGGAACAGCAACCAGCTGTGATAAAACAGCCAATTATAACGTCAATTCGGATCACTCAATTTGCACTCACCCCTGATCTTAGCTCCAATAACCTCAGTGTGATAAGGTCCTGTCTCACTTTTAAGAAATTCCCATCCATCATGCACTTCCTTCCCTTTTAGTATCCCTGACTGTAGTATCACACCTAGTTTCCCCCTAAATTTACTGAAATCAGCTTTCTTAAAGTCTAGAATATGTGACTGAACATGGACACTAGGGATTCTGCTGCGTCCACCCAATTAACCAGAACATCATGTTGGTTAGAATCAGATCTAATGTAGCTGACCTGCCTCTTCCACTTTCTGGACAATGAAATTGTCTTCAAGGCAAGTGAGGAATTTGTTAGACCTTATATTCTTGGCAGAGTCTGACTTCCAACAAATATCAGGATATTTGAAATCTCCCATTACTAGCACACCTCTCCTTTCTGAATGTTTGATCATCAGTTCTAGGAAGGCATCATCCAAATCCTCAGTGTGGCTTTGGGGTCTACAGTAGAGCCACACAATGAAATCACTGTTGTTTTTCTCCCCCTTAATTTTTACCCAGATGCTCTCAATCTGGCTTCCAAGATTTAAGTCATTGATCTCTTCACAGGTGTAAGCACCCTTGACATATAATGTTACTTCTCCTCCCTTTCTGTTTGGTCTATTCCTCTGAAATAGGCTATATCCATCATTACTGATTCAGTATCCCTGATCCAGAGTTGTGAAATCTGAAATACTACAAAATCCAAAACTGTACCACATTACAATTACGAGACTTACCCCACCAGATTTCAGTGATGCTTATTATATCATATTTGCTTTGCTGTCTTAAGAGTTGAAGTTCATCTTGTTTATTTCCCATGCTCTGCACATTAGTCTAGAAACATCTAAGACTGTGGGTCATTTCCTCTATCTGCTTATTTAAGGTTTTATCCCCTCCCATTGTTGGATTCTTGTACTATTTACTCTGCTCTCTCTATGGCTGCATCTGCACTGCAGAAATAATCCAATTTGCCACAACTAACCGCCATGTCTCAATGCTATGGAATTCCAGGATTTGTCATTTTGTGAGACATTTAGCTTTCTCTGTCAGAGACCTCTTGTGCCACAACAAACTACAAATCCCAGAACTCCATACCATTGAGCCATGACAGTTAAAGTAGTATCAGACTGGATTATGTAGATGCAGTGTATAACATTTGGGTTATTATCTCCAGCAGTTGATGAAGTCTTGCTCCCTCCCACACACAGTTCAGTTTAAAGCCCTCCTGATCAGGTTTGTGATTGCTTGGCTATATATGGAACTCGTAGTAGGATCCTTCCATTTGTTACTGTATTCATGCATGGAAGATGTTTCCTTGTAGGAAATAAAGTTCACAGGCATTATGATCTGTCAAAGAGATTGTATTTTATTTTTGTGATGTGAAGCAGACCTGGTATAGTATCTGTCTCTCTCTCTCTCTGGTAGAGCTTTTGCCCATTTAACTCAGGGAGCTTTCTGTCACATATATTAATGTGAAGGCTATTAGTAGGGTGTAATCATAATAGCCACAGCCTTTCCCTCTAGCACCTGGAAATGAAAAGCATTCTTCCTCTGTATGTGGACAATCCATATACTTAACATATCTGATAGATCTATGTTCTTCCTTGCTTCTTGTCTTTGACTGTGGGACAGTTTGGCTTGCCTGATAGGGGGTAGCACATCCTATGTGGCACATGGTTCTAGAGAGAAGAGTGTTAAACGTGAAACATTTTCAGGTGCATTCTCTTCTTCTATGTCTATAAAAACATATCCTGTATTTCACAGTATTCAGTGGTCATGATTTATTCCAGTGTGAATTAAAACTGAGTAGAGAGGAGAGTATAGAGATCCAGCATGGTGTAGTGGTTTGAGCATTGGACTATGACTCTGGAGAGCAGAGTCCCAGCTCAGCCATGGAAACCTACTGGGTGACCTTGGGCAACTCACACACTCTCAGCCTTAGAGGATGGCAATGGCAAACCCCTCCTGAAGAAACACACCAAGAAAATCCTGCAATAGGTTCATCTTAGGGCTGCCATAAATTGGAAATGACTTGAAGGCACAAATCACACACACATGCATGGAAGAGATACCTGATACACTTCAAAAAATAGGCATTATATGAAGGAACAGAGAGTGTTTTTTCTTCCTCTCTTATTCAGGCAAAAGGAATTGGTTCTTCACACAGTGCGTAAATAAACCTGCTAGGATGGCTGCTAGGCTTGACATCTTTAAAAGGGAATTAAACAAATTCATGTAGCATATCTGTATTGATGACTATTAGTTATGGTGGAGATATACATCACTTCCAGTAATGGAGGCAGTCTGCTTCTGAGTACAGTACTAGAAAATGTGAGTGGAGATATATTATTGTACTCATGTCCTGCTTGTGGGCTGCCTGGAGGAACCTGTTTCGGCACCGTGTGTCGCGGCAGAGAGAGACGCAGAGACAGGAATGGGGGTGCAAAGCTTCTTCTGCTGGCCAGGTCTTGGCCAGCCCTTTTTTATTCACATCAGGGTTACATTAGGTTTACAGTATCTCATAGTACATCAGAAGGCAATTTGCGGAATCAGGGACCAATGTGTACTCAGGAGATTTCTAATTAGCAAAGGGGAGCAGGGTGTGTACACTGTCTCAGCCGAATCAACATGGGCTTATCCAATCACGGATAAAGCATTGTCTACCAGAAGGCAAGTCATAATCCTATGGTCTGCCAGTAGGGTTATCACATTTCAATCTTGGTAAACATTGCTATCCTGGGAGGGGTCGCATCCTCTGGGCTTCCCAGGGGATGCCACAACCGTGAAAACAAAATGCTGGACTAGAGAGGCCTTTGGTCTCATTCTACACAGCTCGCATATTCTTAAAGCAGTACACAATGTACCTGGGGTACTTTCACACTATAGAGTTATAGCATTGTGATTCCATTATGGTTGCTTCCTGTGGAATCTTGGAGTTTGTAGCTTGATCAGAACTCCAGAGGAGCTCTCTGGCTCAGGATTCTTAAGGGTCCTTCTGCTATACCGCCAATCCCAGGATTATTAGAAAGTAAGTCCTACTGAAATAAGTGAGGCTTAATTTTCAGAAAACATGTCCAGACATAGCTATGTAATCACTGGTCTTCCTCAGAACATATGTAGGGATAGGGATATGGAATAATAAATTGTTTTTAACGAAGCTTGTTACTATAAACATCATCAAGACATTTTGCTATATTCACAGTTAATTGAATGAATACATAAAGCTGAACTACATGTCCTTATCAGTATTTGAACAGTGTTTTTCTTCCATTGAACCCCTTAGCCAATTGGTGGCATAAAGGAATATCACTGGACTATTAATCCTCATAATATATGACAGTAACCAAAAGGAGGAGAAATAAGCATATGTTTCCCTTAACAAAGAATAATGAGAACAGATTCCTATCTGTCATTTTTAGTTTTCAACAAGTAAAATAACAAAAATATGCTACATTTGAAATTATAACTTCAGGAGAATCTTTATCTATTTGAGAAAGATTCATACTATTTTAAAAAAATTTTATTTCAAAGATTTGAACCTCATTCTTTCTAGTGTTGCCTTTTCTCCAAAAAGAAAAATAAGTGTACTAATTGAAATATGAATTAACATTTTTTTCTTTTACATGTAATTAAATTTAAATTTTCTCCTTGGCTCTCTGAGCTTAAAAGGGAGAGGAAGAGAGATACAAATCTAAATCTAGATGCCAGCCACAACTGGAGTAAAATCCATTGAATTGTTTAGTGAATGGTAAACAAACACTTTGGTAAATCAAATTGATTCAATAGAGTAACTCTAGTTGGGACTAGCAATGGTGCAAATAAAACCAAACTAAACCACAAATCATACTGATCGTACCCAGGAAAATACATGTTAAAAGAATGCTGAAATATTGATGTACAGTGCAAGAGATTTCAGGGAGCCAGGATTTACTGTAGAATATTCAGTGAGATCTCCTGTTACACACAGAGATTTCCAGTCTGTAAAAAGTTGTTTTGTGTACAGTCTTGTCAGTCAAAACAATTCAAAAATCCTAAGGAAGGTAATGGTTATGTGTGAGATATCTCACCACATGCCATTCAACAAAGGTAATCTGTGTAATTTTGTGTCCTTGTCTGTTTGCTTATGTAGAACAAACTAGCAGAGTTTAAAATTATTTATTAGTGAACAGAATATTAGAACAAAATCTGTTGAGAACACATTGACTTGACATACTTTGGAACAGAATCATCTAGTAAATGACAGAACGTTTATGACAAATGAACAAATCATCTCAAAATATCAAGAGCCATCCCTCTCTTTTTCTCAGTGGGGAGGTATGAGAAATAGGGAAATATTTTGGATTTCAGCATTGCACCGTCACCCTTTGTGGTTTTAAATGAGAAGTTCTGTTTGTTGGTTTGTGTCTGTTTAATTTTTAAGAAACTAAATATATGGGAGTAATTAAAATTTAATAGGATTGTATTCTGAAGGGAGTAAATATTATACAGTTGAAAGAATTTAAAGGAAAAATTCAGTGCATTCACAGTGTTAGATCCAGTAGTGGATTTCTGATGGTGGCATGGTAGGTTTTAGTGGAACTGGGGAGGTAGTGATTGTGCTTGTGACTGTGTTCCCACAAAACTGGTTCTGGAAGAGGGCTGCTCAAAGGAGAAAATGGTAAGAAAGTCTCAGACATTCTGCCATCAGAACACTGGGTTTAGCCTATTATTTTCCTTGCATCTACCATGTGAAGAAAAGCTTTCAGACAATATGCATTTGATACAGAAATATAACGGGTAGCTAATTAGTAAGTGAAACTCAACTTTGTCACAAAGTATAATATCAAGCAGTGAAATATGTTTTTATGACTATATATATTAATACAATACAGGTCCAAAACTGGTTGTTTGTATTTGTGATGTTGATGTCTGCTGAAAAGACTATAATACAGGATTTATTCACAATATTGTTTTATAGAGACCTAGGTTTAATCTGCACTGTAGAAACAATGCAGTTTGACATTAACAACCATGGTTCAATGACATGGAATTTTGTGATTTGTAGTTTTGTGAGGTATTTAGCCTTCCTTGTTAGAGAGCTGACTACAAATCCCAGAATGCCATAGCACTGAGCCATGGCAGTGGAAGTGGTGTCAAACTGAATTATTTCAGGCAGGGATGTAGCCAGGATTTTGGGAAGGGGGGGTTCCAGACTAAGTTCCACCATTATAATGGGGCTTGGGTGCGGTGGCGCAGCAGCACACACCATTCATTTTATCTAACGGAAGGGGGGGGCGGACCCCAAGGAGCCCCCCCCCCAGCTACGTCCCTGTTTCAGCAGTGCAGATCCAGCCCTAGTGATATACTTTAGGATAGTACACTGGAGCAGACAATTCTAAGTACCTTACCCAGCTATAAATTTAAGATGGAGCCATGGCAGTTAAAGTGGTATCAAACTGCTGTATTTGTGGAGTGTGGAGACACCCCTGGATAGCCACATGTTCACCAGCCCTATAACATGATCATTAGAACTGAAGTAAAAGAGAACAGGCTCCCTTTTGAGAAAAACTGTATCCAAGAGTACAACTCCAGGCTCAGAGTGGGAACAGCTTCCATTTTTATTCTCAGTAAAGCTTTTGCTGAATCTCTTGCTCTTGCTGCTGCTGCTGTCTTATTTACAGCTTAAAGAACCTCCACTGACAAAGGGTTACAGCACAGGATCAGGCTATTTGCCTAACATTTCTTCAGAGAACGACAACTTTAATATTTCTGCGACTCTTAACTTTTGAGAATTGTTAAGGAAACTGTGATATTTTATTTTTGTGATAATATGTTTTGTTTACTGAGTTAAGAAAAACATTTTGTTAACAAACAATCCTTGCCAAAATGTCACAATTACTTATTTTCTATGTGAGTCAAGGAAAGATTTCATGTGCAAAGGCACATGAGAGATAACTTTAAAAGCAACTCCATCACTTTCCCCTGAGGTTTCTTGAAAGCCATAGGGATCAGAGCTTGCTAAGCCTTGGCTAGAGCAGGGCATATTTTGAGCTGGATGCAGCTTTTCTGACAGGAAAGCCTAGCAGGATTGATTCTGAGTAGGAAACAGTGTAGCTGTTGCCTTTTCTGATTTTCCAACATGCTTCATTTTTGTTACTACTGTTGCCCATATACTAGGAATGGGAACTGCAGGAGGCCTGGGAACCAGTTTTCTGCCGTGGAACTCTTTGAGTGTCACATTGACTGCCAAAAACAACAAACAACTGGAAGTGGCCAGAAGTCCACATCTGAATTTAAGGTTGCCAGATTAAAACTGCAAATTGCTCCTGTACTTTAAATGATGGCATAGAAGGGGGAATTTCAGCTGGTGTTGCTTAACACAGTTTCGTAGGCATACTGGAGGGTATAAACTTCCTAAGATTTTCTAGAGTGCATGTTTTAAAGGTTGATGCATGTTTAGAAATATACTGAACACACTGAAACTCTACTCTTGGGATTCTTCCTCATTAGCCAATGTCTGGTGGTGTACTTCCATATCCAGTAAATGTTGCATAGAGACTTTTCCCCACCTCCTCCCTGCTTTAGTCCTCCATGGTGACAAAAAGGCCATTCCAAAGCCACTCTAGAACAGACAGGAATGGCTATGCAGGTATCAAAAGTGCTCTTACCTTTGTTGCTGCTCCTCCTGCTCCAAGGAGGCTCCAAGCAGAATGGGAGATCTACAGGTGCCCAGAGTCTGAAGAGATAAGGCTCCCATGTTGGCAGAGCTCCTGTTCAACTACAACATCTGTGGGAGGAGGTCAGTTCAAGAGGGGATTTGCTTCAGCCCTGATGCTGGATTTTCTGGCTGTCCATATATGTAGGGATGTGGGGTGTCAAAAGGTCAGAGGGGGACCCTAAAGTCAAAGGAAGGTGGATCCGTGCTAAAGGAAAAAGTATCTTCAACCAGAAAGCTTCAAAGTTATTAAGTTCTTAGGAATCTCAAGAAAAAGCAGCTTAAACATTTCCAGAACATTTTGACCCTTCCATTGATTAGCCTGTACTTTCTGCTAATAACAATAACAATCTGCAGTGTAAGGGAAAGGTTCAACATGAATAGTGTTTTGCTTTGTGCTTGCTGAGTAATTTTCTGTTATAGCTTAATAACTGCAGTTTAATGATTAGCTATATATATAGAATATTCTGGTGATTTGCTATATGTTGATCTATGCTATTGTTGGGTAGATTGTCCAAAATTGTTCTAAAATCAGGTATATGCATGTTTGCTTGGGTGCCAGCTTGCTCAGATTAAATGTTGGATATCAGGACTGGGACGTTATTGGACTAGCGGCTGTCTTCAATCCACTAGTACTTCCATTCTTGAATCTAAACAGGGAGAAGGCAGGGACAAGTTTCTCATTTGGGGGCTGCAGTGGGTTGCCGGGATGGTTGATACTAGTGGAAGCAGTGGGATCCAGCAGAAATATACCATTATAGGATGACCATTAATAGCCATGGGGCATCTAGGGATAAAGATACTGTAGATCAAGGATAATTGCCACAAGAAGCAGTGATAAAGGTGGGTAGAGCAGACCCATGAGGGAGGGGAATCCTGACAGTTTGAGGAGAAATACATGACGAAATAATTCAGAAAGACCCATAGGTGAAGGATGCAAGTACTGTACCTCAAACTTACGATGCAATATATGGAAGTAAGTTGAGAAAGTCATCAGCAACTGACCTGGGTAAGCCAGAGAGAAATCAATTGCACATTTCAGGCCTATGAATTCTTTCAGTCCATCTCTATGTAAACTTTGTGTAAAATTCTTAATTGCCAATACAATGGAGCTGTCCTTAGTGCCAGGATTGTAACGTCTCTTCTGGGGAGGGAAAAAGTCTATTTAAAACAGCAATTTCCTATATTGCTTTTATATTAGCATTGTCTTAATGCTTCATTTGTCTTATTCCTAGATTTTAACACCAGCAGAACCAACACTGACACTCTTTTAAATGTTTTATTAGGCAATTAATGTGTAATGAATGGGAAATTCATAATAATAAACGTTAAATGTTGAGACAGCCTTAGAGCCTCTTGTTGCCAGTGAAAATTAGCTTTGCAGCTTTCCTGTGTCCTTGACTCCAGTGTTAAGCTCACTTATTTGGAAATAAGTATTACTGTTATTGCTGGAGATTTCTTCCAGATTATGGCCTAGTGCCTGGGAAGGATAGAAAAGCCAAGAGATTCTGATACTGATGGATCTGAAGCAGGGAAACATTGTGTGTCTTCCCAGAGACCTTTTTTGTTTTGCTGTAGTCGGCAGTGGGAAACCTCTATTCACAGTGAGTTTTGAACAGGAACTAATATATATTTTCAGATTTGTTTAGTGGTTCCTCAGCAGTTTCTCAGATATCCCTCAGTAAAATGATAACTAATTGTGGGTAAATTTCCTTGAAAATCACCTTGCCCAGGATTACCAGCCTTCCTTTTAATGCTCAACCACAAGCAAAGTACTGGATCTATTTTAGGATGTTAAGGCCATGGTGAGGCCTGATAGATCTGGCCAGTGTCTGTATGAAATGAATGAGCACTCTGGAGCCACTGTCCCAAACCTAGTGCCTTCCAAATTATTGGACTACAACTCCCATCATATTCCAGCCAACATGGATGGCTAAGGATACTGGGAGTTGTAGCCCAACACATCTGGCAGGTAGCTGGTTGGAGATAGTGGCTCTAGGTCATGCCAAACAATCTATAATGCACTGGGGTGAGGGGAAATTTGTCCCTTAATGGAGAATTGGCAACATGTGTTTCGTTACATTATTTCTGTGTTAAACATAGACCTTCCATTCATGACTATTTTTCTTACTCTTAAGTTTTCTCTTACATTTTTGCTAGGGTTAGTGTTTGACTGGAGACAGGGCAAAAGTATTTACCGGTACTCCCAGATTTATGTTTTTGAATCCCCAGACAAAGGGCTAAGGAGGGCAAATGTGATGACCCATGTTTATCTAGGCAGGTGTGGGTTGTAATGTCAAGAATGGCTGACCATTTGGTCCTAGAATATACTAACTGTCTAGGCCTAAAAGCTGCTATGAACTCATTGGGTTTCCTGGCTGGGATGGAATGGAAGAGAAACTGAAGTGGGCAAGGGGAGGGAGAGAATTACTTACATGACTTTGATTTCTGCACAGTTCTTACCCTAAAAGGGCACAGCTGTCACTGTATTTGTCAACATCGGCAAATGATTATGTAAAGAAGGCCTTGTTGTACTTTCAACTTTGTCTTGTCATAGCCCAGAGAGACCGATAGATGGACCACTTTGACTGCACATCCTAGCAACAGGGGCTGCAGAATGCAGAATTATCCCGATTTCCTTAAGCTTGTTATTCTTCTAATAATAGAGTGGGAATGTATAGGGAGAAAATTAGCTGAGGGGAAGAGGTGGTGGTGGTGGGGAGAGAGAGACTCTTCTTTCTTGTTGAATTGTCAGTTTAATTTATTCCTGAGCACAGTGTACCTGAGGAATGATAAGAAACAACTCTGATATCATTCTAAATAAATAAAAAGGTTATGTAACCTAATCTCTCAGGGTCCTGGAGATGGTTTCTGTTTATCCAGTTGTCACTTAACCACTGCCGCAGTCATATAATGGGAGGGAAATAATAGAAAACTATCTTGACGGAATGTATATTCTTCTGTGGCTGAAAAAAAGAATGTAATATAAAAAGACCTGTCTTGATGGAATGTATATTCCTGAATGGGAGAAAACAAAATGTAATATAAAGAGCAGGCTTGTAGCAGTCCTTTTGCTGTGGTGTGAACCCAATTTTCTCCCAATATTACAACCAAAGTGATGGATGAGCATAACAACAAACAGGATTTTCTTTCAACCATTTGCTCCATGCTTTAGGTGGCCCCACAAACCACAAGGTTCTTGATCAAAACTGGGGATTTTGCACTTACTTTTGAGTAAGGAGAAGAAGAAAAAGGAAGGGAAAATGTATGAAGTTGATAGCTATAGCTTGAAAGTAATATTTAGGTGGGTTACAAATGGCCCTCAAGGGGCCGTTTTCCCGCCGCCGCCACCATTCGCTGCGTAGGGAAGCCCAAGCAGCCAGACCGCGAGGCTTCCCCGTGCAGCAAAAAAGGAGCGCCGAAATGGCGCTCCTTTTCGAAATGCGGAAGTGGTGCCGCGAGGGGCAGAGCGCGCCCTCACGGCGTCACTTCCACCGCGACACGTCTGGATGCACAGCGTCCAAGATGTCAAAATGGCGGCACCCATGTGGCTGGGCGCTGCCATTTACGACGTGCTCCGCGCGTACTGGGAGGAAGGGCCATGAGGAAGGTAAGAACCTTCCTAACCCTAATACGGCCCTTCCTAACCCTAGTACGTGTGGAGCACGTACTTTATGGCGGTTTGTAAACCGCCTTTGTGTGTGTCTCTCTCTCTCTCTCTCTCTCTCTCTCTCACACACACACACACACACACACACAAAAGTTCTAAACATGTTTCAGTTCAGCTTTTCACAGCCTGAGGTGGAGGAAAAGGTAGTACTCCTCTTACCTTGCCCCATAGCAAAGACACATTGTAGCCAAGGTAATTTCTTCTTCTCAGTAAAAAGAATTATCCGTGGAATGGCTCATCTGAGGCCAGCTGATAGTTTCAGAAATAAGACTCTCATCCAACTGTCCTTTATCCCTGCTCTCCACCTTCCCTAGGTCCAGAACCCTCTATCATGCCATAGTTGACCATGCCAGGTTGGGAAGGCAGCCACACAAAAAAGCTATCATAACCACCCAATTTCCTCAGTGCAGGCTTGTGCATCAAGAACAGCAGCAAAAATACAGCAAGATGGCTTTGGGAGGTTAGGAGGGGGGCTGGAAGATTTGATGTGTTTTAATGCCTAAGGAAACTTCCATATACTCCAATATTTCTCAGATGAAAACTGAGACAACTGTCAGCAAGAAACATTGGAATGTGGTCAATATGGCAAAAAGTTGTTCATGGAGAAGCACATACAGGCTAGGAGAGGCTGCAGCAGTTTGGTTTTGCTGGAGCCTACTGGGAAGGGCATGATTCTGCCCCTCCTCTCACCTCCTTCTTGATGAGTTAATTGAGTGCAAACTACTTTTGTTCTTTGAACTCAGTTTGCAGCAACTGAAGTAAGCTGAGAATAAAGGAGGGAAATGGAAGAAAGTGAGAGAAACTGGGAAATTTTGGAAGCACCTGAAAAGATGGAACAATAGAGGGTTAAACTGAACAGTTCCTGCCAAACTGGGAAAGTTGGAGGGCGTGGACTTGGAATTGTGAGATTTGATTGCATGATAGAGAAAGGAAGATGAGAAGGTAGAGGAACTGGGAAGGGACTGTTTAAACCATTACATGCACAGCTGCAATTTAAAGCAGATGAATGCATTGCTGACTGAAATGAACAAATACGTTTGGTACACTTTGGTTGCTCTCAGGTACAAAGGAAGGAAAGGCCCAGAGCTGAATGAAAAGGTGAACTATTTACACAATCAGCCATCAGGAGCAGTGCTGTTTGCTTGGAAATGTGTGAAGATACTAGATACAATGTCCCACTTATTTTCAGTCCAGAGCTACCAGAACAAAGGTAATTGGGAATGTCAGTTTCTGATGAATCAGCACATGGCACCTGCACTTCCCATGGGATTAAGGTGTGTCCTCATGCTGACTGGTACAAGTCTAAATCAGTCTGTGGAAAGCTGCTATTTAAAACAGTTAGCTTTCCAAGCTCCCCCAAGTAGTTTGTTGTAGCTACAAATTTTGAAAGTAGCTATTTATTCTCCTTTCTCAAAAGTAAATAAAATAGCTACATTGAAAAAGTCTGAAAGTTTTTAATCCAGCAGTACAAACTAGTGCTTGAACAATTGGGAGCATACTTATCAAATTTGCAGATGACACCAAATTAGGGGGAATAGCTAATACCCCAGAGGACAGGATCAAGATTCAAAATGACCTGAATAGACTAGAAAGCTGGCCCAAAGCTAACAAAATGAAATTCAACACGGAGAAATGTAAGGTATTGCACTTAGGGTGGAAAAATAAAATGCACAGATATAGGATGGGTGACACCTGGCTGAATGAAACTACGTGTGAAAGGGATCTGGGAGTCCAAGTAGACCACAAGTTGAACATGAGTCAACAGTGTGATGTGGCAGCTAAAAAGGTCAATGCTATTTTAGGCTGCATCAATAGAAGTATAGTGTCTAGATCAAGAGAAGTAATAGTGCCACTGTATTCTGCTCTGGTCAGGCCCCACCTAGAATATTGTGTCCAGTTCTGGGCACCACAATTCAGAAAGGACATTGAGAAACTGGAGCGTGTCCAAAGGAGGGCAACAAAAATGGTGAAGGGTCTGGAAACCATGCCCTATGAGGAACGACTTAGGGAGCTGGGGATGATTAGCCTGGAGAAAAGAAGGTTAAGAGGTGATATGATAGCCCTGTTTAAATATTTGAAAGGATGTCATATTGAAGAGGGAGCAAACTTGTTTTCTGCTGCTCCAGAGAACAGGACCCGGAACAATGGATGCAAGCTGCAGGAAAATAATAAATAAATAATAAAATCTTTATTTATACCCCGCCCTTCCAAAAGATCAGGGCGGCTTACAAATGCACCGAAGTGCGAGCAGTATACAGTTAAAAACACATTAAAACAACAGCAATTCATAAAACAATAAAAGACCCCATTAGCCCAACCTCACGGCCACGAGAGAGGAGGGAGGCCCACAGGATGTTTAGTCGGGGAATGCCTGATTGAATAGGAAGGTTTTGAGACCCTTCCTAAATTGGGCCAGGGTGGTAGATGAGCGGAGCTCTGTGGGCAGCGTATTCCAAAGGGCTGGGGCAGCTATGGAGAAGGATCTTCTGGCCGTAGCAGCCAACCTAGCCCCAGGCACCTTCAGGAGTTGCTGCCCAGATGTTCTGAGGGTGCGAGGCGGAATGTACGGGGAGAGGCGGTCCTTCAGGAATCCTGGACCCAAGCCATTTAGGGCTTTATAGGTAATCACCAACGCCTTATATTGAGCTCGGAAGCGGATGGGCAGCCAATGGAGATCTTTAAGCACGGGTGTTATATGGCTGGTCCTGGGAGCACCAGTGACCAGCCGCGCTGCCATGTTCTGCACCACTTGCAGCTTCCGAGTTTGGTATAAGGGTTGCCCCATGTAGAGTACGTTGCAGAAATCCAATCTCGAAGTTACCAGAGCGTGTACAACAGTTTCAAGGTCCCTCTGGGCCAGGTATGGGCGCAGCTGGCGAATCAGCCGAAGCTGATAACAGGTACTCTTGACCGTCGCATTCACCTGAGCAGTCAGGTGAAGGGACGAGTCAAGAAGCACCCCCAGACTGCGCACGGAGTCCTTCACAGGGAGCGTGACCCCATTCAGGACAGGTGGAACCACCGCCATTCCTGAACCAGGGGGGCCTATCGCTAGTACCTCCGTTTTCTCTGGATTAAGTTTGAGTCGGTTTTCCCTCATCCAGCCCATTACTGACTCCAAACAGGCCACGAGAGGAGAGAGGCCATCCCCAGTCACTGCATCAGTCGGAGACATAGAGAAAATGATTTGGGTGTCATCAGCGTACTGATAACCCCGCGCCCCATGTCTCCGGATGATCTCTCCCAGCGGTTTCATGTAAATGTTGAATAGCATGGGGGACAGAATGGCTCCTTGAGGGACCCCGGTTTTAAGGGCCCGCTCGCTGGAGCACACGTCCCCCAGCTGCACCATCTGGGACCTCCCAGAGAGGTAGGAACGGAACCACTGGAGCGCAGTGCCCCCGATTCCCACCTCAGCCAGGCGCCCCAGAAGGATACCATGGTCTATGGTATCGAAAGCCGCTGAGATGTCCAAGAGCACCAGCAGGGACACGCTTCCCCTGTCGACGCTCAGACGGAGATCATCGACCAAGGCGACCATGGCCGTCTCAACCCCGTGACCCGCCCGGAAGCCAGTTTGAAATGGGTCCAGATAATCCGTTTCATCCAAGACCGCCTGAAGCTGGATCGCAACCGCCCTCTCGATCACCTTCCCCAAAAATGGTAGCAGCGAGACAGGCCGATAATTATTATGTACCAGGGGGTCGAGGGAGGGCTTTTTTAGGATCGGTCTTACGATGGCCAATTTAAGATCCGATGGAAATCGCCCATACCTCAGAGAGGTGTTAATTATCCGGCGTAACAATAGTGTTACCGCCGGTCCCCCCTGGGCTGCTAACCACGAGGGGCAGGGATCGAGAGAGCAGGTTGTTTTCCGAACACTTCCGAGGATCTTGTCCACATCCTCGGTACTCACCGACTCAAACTGATCCAGTATAACACAGTCCACGGAGGCTCTGGACACTTCTACCCTAGGCTCTGCAATAACATCGGCGTTCAGACCTTCGCTTATGCGAGAAGTTTTATCCACAAAAAAGTCATTAAAAAGGTCACAGCAGGCCTTAGAAGGTTCAAGGATCTGGTTCAGGGCAGGAGGGAGCTGAGTTAGCTCCCTGACTACCCTGAACAACTCTGCCGGACGTGACTCAGCGGACGCAATACGAGCACCATAGAACGAATTCTTTGTTGCTCGTATTGCCTCTCCGTAGTCCTTCAACAGCCGGTCTAGGAGAGTCTTGTCGTTTAAGCAAAGGTGTTTCCGCCAACGGTACTCTAGCCGTCGCAGAACCCGCTTCCTTGCCCGGAGATCTTCCGTATACCAGGGCTTACGATTGGAAGCGGGCCTGAGAGGACGCTTGGGAGCGATTCTGTGTATAGCCCCAGAAAGACCGGTATTCCAAATACCGGTAAGGGCATCAACAGAGTCGCCGTCATTTCCAACCGCAAGTCCCTCTAAGGCTTCTTGGAACCTCTCAGGTTCCATCAGCCTTCGAGGGTGGACCATCCTAACTGGTCCACCACCCCCGGGGGGGATCTGGGTAGAAGCCTTGATTTTCACCTCTACCAGGAAATGATCCGTCCATGACAAGGGGGAAATATTAGCAATTTCCGCCCACGGATTTTCCGCCTCCGAACAGAAGACCAAATCGAGAGTATTACCTGCACAATGCGTAGGACCCTGTATCAGCTGGGACAGGCCCATGGCCGCCATGGT
>NC_056523.1:122364734-122419259 GCF_019175285.1 Sceloporus undulatus | reverse complement strand
GGTCCACCACCCCCGGGGGGGGATCTGGGTAGAAGCCTTGATTTTCACCTCTACCAGGAAATGATCCGTCCATGACAAGGGGGAAATATTAGCAATTTCCGCCCACGGATTTTCCGCCTCCGAACAGAAGACCAAATCGAGAGTATTACCTGCACAATGCGTAGGACCCTGTATCAGCTGGGACAGGCCCATGGCCGCCATGGTGTCCATGAATTCCCGAGCCGCACCAGATGGAACGTAGCTGGCCGTGAGGGAGATGTTGAAGTCACCCAGGACAAGAAGCCTGGGTGTCTCCAACATCAGCTCAGCAACCAGCTGTGTCAGCTCGTTAAGGGAGTCCGCTAATGCACGGGGTGGCCGATACACTAACAGAATCCCCAGACTGTCCCTAGCCTTTAGGGTCAGGTAAATACACTCGATATAGGTGGTCTGTCGGAGATGGTTCCTGGTGAGGGACACGGTGTTCCTATGTATCAAGGCCACACCCCCCCCGCCCACCTAACCTGCGTTGGTCCTTCACCGAGTACCCGACGGGCAGGGCCTGAGCCCACACAGCATCCCCTTCAGGCCCCAGCCAGGTCTCGGTAATGCAAGCCAGGTCACACTTAGAGTCCTCCAGGAGATCCTGGAGGATGTGGGTCTTGTTATTAATAGACCTGGCATTGCACAGGAGCAGCGACAGGGTTTGTGGCACGGTTGGAGTGACCCTCAGGTCCATCAGGTTGGGAGAGGGACAGGAAGGCGAGATAGAAATGATGCATCTGTCCCGTCTTCCCCTGGAACGCAAGTCCCTTCTCCCACCGCCATACCTCCCCCTGCCCCACACTACCTCAATTGGAGCCCCGCCCACCAAGATGTTATCCCCGGCCCAGGCATCCCCCGCATCCCTATCCCTCCCCCACCCTCCTATGGCTGTTAACGGAGCAGGGGTTAGCCACTGTAGGCATCCCCTGCTCCTAAGGCTATTCTAGCCTCCTGAACCTGCTGAGACTGCGCAGCTGCGCAGGAGCGCAGCGTCGGAGCTCCCACGGTCCGCGGGCGGCACTCCCGGGGCGGTGCGCAGCTGCGCACCTTCGAAACCACCGGGAGGAGGCCGCCCGACGAGGCACAGTCCCAGCAGCGGCAGCGGCGGCGTCGGTGTTCCCTTGGGCGAGGAGGCAGTGGGGGGCGTGTCCAGGAGGGCCGGCTTCCCGGCTTTTGTACCCGCTGCTCTCACCAGCGGGCTCCTCCCAAACTTTCCCCCAGAGTCTTAAAGGGCCCCACTCGCACCTGGCCGCCAATCGCCAAAGCCAGGCCGAGCCCAGAGTCTTAAGCAGGGTCCCCAACACTGAGTTCCCCAGTCCGCGGGCGGCACTCCCGGGGCGGTGCGCAGCTGCGCACCTTCGAAACCACCGGGAGGAGGCCGCCCGACGAGGCACAGTCCCAGCAGCGGCAGATTCCACCTGAACATTAGGAGGAACTTCCTGACAGTAAGGGCTGTTCGACAGTGGAATGCACTCCCTCGGAGGGTGATAGAGTCTCCTTCCTTGGAGGTCTTTAAACAGAGGCTGGATGGCCATCTGTCAGGGATGCTTTGAATTGGATTTCCTGCATGGTAGGGGGTTGGACTGGATGGCCCTAGTGGTCTCTTCCAACTCTACGATTCTATGATTCTATGATTCTATGATATTCCTCCTTCATGGTTGCATGTGATGACACATTTGTAATCATAAACATCATTAACTCACAATCATAGTATAACCTCTTAATTATGGGGAAATAAATTAATTACAAGCAACTACTTATTTGTAACTAGTTACTTTTAAACCTCAGTCCATATGGACTGATAATGATGGCCAAAGAAATCACAGTGCAAAATCTGCAGCCATAGCTGGAGTAGCTTTCTTTTTGGTTTCTTCTTTGTTACTGCTAATACTAACAGATTGGCTGGCTTGACATACATTAGAGCACTCAAAGTGGTGAACCATGAACTGGTAACAGTCCTTGGAATTTTCCAGGAAAAGAAAGAAAGAAAAGCAATTAGAGCACAGATACAATACTGGTCTCTGGCACATTGGGTAAAAAATTGCTAGTCTCCTACATCAGGTAGCTCCAGAAGCATGGAAGCAGAGTAGTGGTTCTCAGTCTTCAGTCTTTCAGATGTTTGCGACTGCTGCTCATGGATGTTTCAGCCAACATGCCCAGTGATCAGGAGCTGAAGACAAAAACATCTAAAGAATCTTTGGGAGGACCCTTGGAAGACATTTTAGATTTGGATGGATTATTCATGAATCAGTAGTGCAAATTCTATAAAACTGTCTTAACAGGTTTATCTTTACCCGCAAATGAGAGAAAAACCCATGTACCTATAACTACATCTGGATGATTTCTTCCCTTATTCCCTTGCTGTTCCTTTCCTACCTTTTCTTTTCCATCTGTTTCTGTCATTTCCTACTTTGCCAAAATTCAGATTATAAACTCCAGTAGGCAGAGTGCGACGTGTTTTATTGTTCTTATGTTCTGAAATGCATAATATATTTTGTCAGCCCAAGGAAGTGATTATAATGATCAACCAGTAAATAAATTACATATTCTCATATATATATTTAAAATAGGTGATCTATAAAATTATGTATAAATATTAAGTATTATTGGTTTATTTATAAAAAATAAATGCCCCTTATAATAGTGGTATTTACAAAAGGCATAGCAATCCCTTTCAATCCCAGAACATTTCTTATAGCACAGTCCTATACACATTTCTTCAGTCAAAGTAATTCCCAATACAACTTACTCCCAGATAAATAGGCATAGGATTGTAGCTGTGATGATTTTTGGGGGGCCATTTCTTTTCAATTGTTGATTTATGTATAGTTCTGGACTGCACTTTCTCCCTGAAACAGTTACACCACCTCTCACCAGCCCACCAGACCTCATAATCTAGAAAGACTTTTATGATTATTGCTGATCCGATAGCCACAATTTTCATAGCACATTGATTGTATAGTGAAGTACCATAGGCTTTCATCCACCAGGAATCAGAAATACAGCTTTAAAATTCATACATACTATAGTTCAACAACTCTGCATAATGATTTAATATAACTTCAGATTTAGAGAGACTCCCTTTAGAGTCCAATCTTTCAGAGTAATAAAGTAGATAAAAAAAAGAGATTACTCTCTGACTCTTGTGGGAAATTTCCATGCACCTTTTTTGTTCTCCTTGCTTTAGCAATTAGTAAAATGTATTCATGCAAATTTCTTTCTCCTTTTAGTCTGTTTTTCTACATTTGATTTTCCAAACAATTCAGGACACCAAAATCAAATAATAAAGAAAAACTCCAGAAGATTGAAATGCACGTCCTCCCCCCTTTTCAAACCCCTTAAAATATATTTATAAAGTGAATTGAAATAAATTGTATTGGGTTCCTTCTCATAAAAAATGAAACATCTTTGACTGCCAGCTTGAATCTGCAGTCTGGGTAGAGAGGCGTATTCATATGAGAGTGTGGATGAGGGACGAAATACGGTTTATTGTGAAAGAAAGGAGGGAGAGGCAAAGTAAAGCCAGTCAGGGATGATGAGATAGTTTGTATTACAGTTAGAAGGTATAAATTACATTTTCTGGATTTCAAGAGTAAATAGGAAAAGATCCAACGCTTGTAAAGCAATAGCTTTTATGGGGCCAATTTTCTCTGTGAAACTGACTGCATTGGAAAAAATAACAGCAAATTCTGTAATAGAGAACTACTTTTTCTGAAGGATACAGAGCAAGGTTATTTACTAGTCAGGCATCTGAACCATGTCTTAATGATAAAGCCCTTTAGTACCTCAGGTACCTATAAAACAATATATTGTGAGAAGTGGGGCAATGCTTTTACTTGGATGGTGGAGGAAGAAGGAGACTTGTAGTACAGGATGGTAGAGTACAGATTTTGAGCTTGTCAGAAATACAAAAAATGTAAGGGGGAAATGTAGATATTTCACATAAAGGAGCCTATTGCTTTATTGCTGGGATCTGCATGATTAAAAATCCCAAGAATATGGAAAAAATGAATCATAGGCGCTCTCTAGACGGGCCCTTTGGGGTGCCGTTGTCACGTGCAAGGGGTGGCGCTTTCAGATGCCCCTCGCATGTGACAAGGGCGTCAAAATGGCGGTGCCCTGTACATATGGGTGCTGCCATTTTGACATGATGGACGCCTAGTGTCCGCACGTCTTGGCACCCTTGTGATGCCGCAAGGGTGCCATTGGCGCCTTGTGGCGTCACAACCGCGCCGGAAAAAGAAGCCGCTTTTTGCGGCATCTTTTTGCTGTGCAAGGGAGCTGCACAGTTTGTCCACTGCAGCTCCCTCGCACAGCAAACTAGGGTGGTGGCAGAATGCCCTTTTGGGAGGTCTGTATCCTGCCAAAGAATCATAGAGTTGGAAGAGACCACAAGGGCCATCCAGTCCAACCCCCTGCTGTGCAGGAAATCTCAATCAAAGTATCCCTGACAGATGGCCATCCAGCCTCTGCTTAAAGACCTCCAAGGAGGGAGACTCCACTACACTCCAAGGGAGTGTGTTCCACTGTCGAACAGCCCTTACTGTTAGGAAGTTCCTCCTAATGTTTAGGTGGAATCTCTTTTCCTGTAGCTTGCATCCATTGCTCTGTGTCCTGTTCTCTGGAGGAGTAGAAAACAAGCTAGCTCCCTCCTTAATATGACATTCCTTTAAATATTTAAACAGGGCTATCATATCACCTCTCTACCTTCTCTTCTCCAGGCTAAACATCCCCAGCTCCCTAAGTTGTTCCTCATAGGACATGGTTTCCAGGCCTTTCACCATTTTAGTCGCCCTCCTTTGGACACGCTCCAGTTTCTCAACATCACTGGCTGAACTATATGCAAGGAGTCACTCTTGCTGAAAAACTCACTTGTAGAATCCAGATGCCTAGAAGGAAACTGAAAAAGGATACAGTTACTACATTTTGGTCTCCTTTTATTTCATGAATAATGAGGAAAATTCTTTGTGTAGTCCACCATCACATCAATGAGCAGTTTGGGTCATCCCTTTAAGACAATTATGCTATTAAAGGAATATTGTGAAATCATTTTTGGAAACAGCTAAATTTAAAATCAGTGTCTGTGATGCTTGATTTACTGTGCTCTTGTTTTCTCTTTCTCTTTTCTTTTGTTGCCCTTTTTTCTAGTTGCATTGATTTGGTATTATTGTTTATTGTTTACTTTTTTTTAACTGTTACCAAATACACTTATAATAATAATAATAATAATAATAATAATAAATTTTATTTATATTTCCTGCCTCTCCCTATGGATCGAGGCGGGATCACCTCATAATAAAATAGACAATATAATTTACAATTATAATCAATAAAATCACAACTGTTATTAAAAATTGCTAAAATGACTAGTTCGTCGTCTGTTTACAATCTTGTTAATAATCGGAAGAGATCAGGTGGGTAGGCCCACCGGAAGAGATCCGTCTTAAATGCCTTTTAAAGGCATCCAAGTTGGTGGTATGACAGATCTCTTCCGGTTCCATAGTTTGGGGGCTGCAGCAGAAAATGCCTTATGGGAAATTGTTGTTAACCTAGTTTTTGAATAATTCAATAAGTTCTTCCCTGATGTTCTGAGAGTGTGGGGTGGATTGTATAGGGAGAGGTGTTCCCTTAAGTAACTCGGGCCCAAGCCATGTAGGGCTTTAAAGGTAATACCCAACACTTTGTATTGTGCCTGGAAGATAATTGTCAGCCAACGTAAACATCTTAGTATTGGTGTAATATGGTCCGATCTAGATATTCCTGTGACCAGTCTGGCTGCTGCATTTTGGATTAATTGAATCTTCCGAACTTGGTACAAAGGTAGCCCCATGTAGAGTGCATTACAGAAATCTAAATGAGAGGTTACCAGTGCATGTACTACTGTTTCAAGGTCCTTCTGGGCCAGGTAGTGGCACAGTTGGCGTAACCCTGAGGGATGCAGTAATTATAGATTGAAGTAATGTTATTACTGCATCCCTTCCTTGTGCGGTCAGCCAAGATGGGCAAGGATCAAGAGGGCATGTAGTCCTCCTTACGCACCCAAGAAGCTTGTCCACTTCATTGGTCTTTACAAACTCAAAGTGATCCAGTCTAACACATAGTCCATGGAATCACTGGACACCTCTCTTATGAACTTTGAGAAAAAACACACATCCAAATACTATTGAAAGAAACATTTAAATTGTGCTTTAAAAATATTAACTTGGCAGCTCAATATGGAAATAGAACAAAATAGAAAATAAGCAAGAGAGACATGGATTAGAAGTAAACAGATTTCCTCATATCTACTCAGTATTCCTCCTCTTCTGTACATAGCCTAGATCATGGAACAAGGAAGTTGCTGCTTTTACCAGATCTGCCCCAAGGGAACAGAGGGAGGCTAACGGTGCATCTGTACTACGATGGTGCTTCACAAAACCCCAAATTATGTAGGGTGGAGCCATGGTAGTTAAAATGGTGTCAAACTGCATTATTTTTAGAGTGCAAATGCACTTGAATTGGACTGCCTCCTGGTAGTCCTGGAGAATACTTTTGGTAATGACCAATTGCTGAGGAAGACTCATGTTAGCAGCTGGGGGCTGCATTTCCCTTAATTGTGTGCTTTTAGATTATCTTTCTCAGTTGTTTAAAATTATTTTTGTAATCTAATCCTATTGAATCATAGATATTTTAAATTTTACTTTTCTATATGAGTGCAAGCTTCCTTGAGTTTAATTTTTGGGAGAAGTGTGGAAGTAAATCCAACAAATTAAGAAATAACCAATACTTTCCATTCTACTCCATCATATTTGCCTTGATTGATTGTGTGTGTGTATATATGTATGTATATGTACACACATGTATAGTCAATTGAAAAGTAATAAGTTCTGATGTTTAACGTAGTGTAAAGACATTTGAGCATGTGTGGGATTTGTTGGACAGTGCATGAAACTCTAAAGGGATAATTTCAGTTGGACATCTGGCTGTGCCGTAGAAGTATATAGGTGAAAATATTTTGCCTGCAATTTCATCATATTCTGTAGCATAAAATTATATAATAATCTGTGGAAATGTTTAGATATTAACTATTCCACAGTCACTTTTCTACAGGGAATCTAAGAACAGATCAATTGCTTATGAGCTTGGGGATATTTATAAGCAAGAAATAAGAAACAGATTGCTTTGTAGAGAAAGCCTAAAGACTCTCTACTCTCCATATTAAATAGCAGACAACTGTGTCTTTCATGGCCTTTGACTGTGCATGTGTCTGACCAGGTGTTCAGCAGATGACCCATGGGTTAGATATGGCTATGGTGTCAGTAATTGATTGATAGTTGTGCATTAGGTTCGCCTGTGGACAATTTTGTGAACAATCTCCTATTAATCATCATAAAAGCTGCTGCTAGAGTCTTTATAGAACAGAATATGGTGGCAGATTTGATATTTTGCTTGTGTGACAGCTGGATGTGAAGGAGTTTTCGAATATGTGTGTGGGTGCCTCTGTTGGCCCCTAGAAACCTATGTGCAAGCTGGAATCTTTTCAAGCATGAATGAACTTTTCTCTACTTGGTGCTCATCAGCTCCAGACTTCTAGATCAATAGGTTACAAAGCATTTACATCTGAACACAGAATTATTCACATTACTATTTATCCAAAGTCGCTAAAAGAGGGAAAAGCTTAAACATAAATATTTACAGTGTTTCAATTTCTGTCGGCATAGCAGATGGCAGTCATGACACTTGGATCTACAAATCAATATTTATGAGCCTTTGAATGTCTAGATTACACCTGGCCATTAGTCTTTGAATTGACTGGTTTATTGTCTTAACACCCTTTAGAACAATGATAAACATCTTTAAACAACTCTTAGCAAAAGATATCTTGATTATAGCCTTGGATTGAGCACTTGCAAGAGGACTGGCACTGACAGCTGTCAGTTCTGGTTTAGAAACAACCACATCACACTGATGCTCAAAAGGAAAGACTATGATAACTATGTAAAATGCAAGCAGCTGTGGAAGACCATTATTAGGAAAAGAACTGTTGAGGTCAACAGCCATGTCATTTCTTGAAGAGCAGCATGTTTCTATTAATTGGGTTGAAAAGTGGCAACCCCTTCATTTCAAATTGTTTTCTTGAAAGAGGCTGTACCAGCATAATGAAAACATAACAAAAACACAAATGAGATATTCTAGGCACATTTTGCTGCTGGTTTTTTTTTTTTTTTGGAGTTTTCAAAGGGAACAAGTTCTCTACAACAGTTTTGGGCCAGGGTTTCATTTTGTGTTTATCACTCACTTGCAGCCATAAGCATTTAGCTTGGTGATAATTATACCAGCCTGTTCCTAAATCTATTTTCTTGGAAGTTTATTCAGTAGAATTCTTGCATCTTGCTGCAGTCTTCAACTGCATTGCATATACACTACTTCCTATCTATTGTGGCCAAGATTCTATTAGAGAGCTGGTGGAGTATAAAACTCTGGCAGCATGACTGGAGAGAAAGGTTGCTCATTTCCTTGGCTGTGCTATGAAACTGGACTACCCCCATGGTTAGTCAAGTGCCTTCCAGTTCCAGTCATACAATAGGGAAAGACATTGTACAGCTGGGCGTTAGTATCCATGGATTCAAGTATTGCTTGAAAATATTCAAATACATTTATATAAATTCCAGGAAAAGGATAAATCATTCTTTCTAGAAGCTTAAAGGTGATTCCTTACCATTCCAGAGGGCCATGGGTTGAAATGTGTGAAACTTTATTTTATGTTAGCATGAAAAGAAAGCTGATGCACCATTTGAAATCCAAATAACCAATATGGGCAATGTAGATTCCATAGCTGTCTCACAAAACAAGCTGAAGGAAGAACCACTTCAAGCACATACGTATGAAAACACCTGACGTTTGCGAGTAGTCCACTTCAGCTTTTTACAAGTTTGCTAACTAGGTAAGAATACCTGGTTAGAAATATATATTATTCATTATTGAAGAAACCACTTCAAGGAATAGTATACCATAATGACATAGCTCGCATACTGAATGAAAAGTTATATTCATTGTGTTCTGGGATTTTATCCAGAGTGGCTGACACTATTTTGACCACCTATTTTATAAGCTTCTTTTGTAATAATGATACCACTAGGTGGCATTGTTATGCATACTCTCCTCCCCTTCAGTATGTAAAGAAAACCTTTTGGTCTCTTAAATGGAACGATGTGGCAGAATGTGAATTATTATTGACTCTCTTTGGTATCTGAGTATAGGCAACTCTTGAGAAAGAGCTGTGTTATGTTGGACTGAGGTTTTCAAAATTTGTTCCTCAAATTCAAATTATTGAGTTGGAACATGATTTAGCCACTTGTGGAGTAGACCTAGTGAAACCAGTGAAGAAAATGACCAGTAACTTTAGACTTAATAGTTTCACTACACCCGAACTGGTGTAGTGGTTTGAGTGTTGGACCAGGACTTGGAGAAACCATGGCTCAAATCCTCAGAGTAAGGCAATTCACTGGCAAAGTAGGGATGGTGTGTGGTAATTAGCAATGCAGATGTCAAGAAGCTGAGGAATCGCAAAGACTGCATTTATACTGCAGAGCTAATGCAGTTTGACACCGTTTGAACTGTCATGGCTCAATGCTATAGAATTCTGGAATTTCTAGTTTTGTGAGATATTTAGCCTTTTCTGTCAGAGAGCTCTGGTGCCACAGCAAACTACAAATCCTAGGATCCCATAGCATTGAACCATGGCAGTTCAAGAGGTGTCAAACTACATTAATCTTGCAGTGTGTCAGAACCCTCAATCACCAGGAAAACCAAGATAGGCTTAGAGATGTGCAAAAGAATAGTCAGGCTCCCATTCGAAGGGTCCAGAAAGTAGGACAGAGTCTCTCAGCTAGCTTGGCTGTCTTTTCCACAGAGTGAGAGACAGATGTTACTTCCAGCAGGTGATCTGTGTTTGCTGCTTGTCCTATTTAGGCAGGGCAATTGTTCAGTGAGAAGGGCTGAGGCAAAACCATCTAAGGCAGGGTGACCAGATGTCCTCCTTTTACAGGACATGTCCTACATTTTTACCTTTCTCCAGGTGGAATTGCAAAAAAGTCCTCAATTTTGAGCATGCCTAAGAAGCATGAATTTATATTTCTATGAGTGTTTTGACCTTTTATTTTGGAATGGCCTACACTTTTCTTGAATGTCCTATGTTTTCCAGTGTTTTATCCTCCTCTGCAGTTATGGCATCTGGTCACCCCGCATCTAAACTTTGGGTGTGTTAAGCCACTCCCGAAACATTCTTGTAGGGTTATTATCCCAGAGGCAGGCAAGACACATTGGACTTTATCACACGGGGAAAGTCAGAGGGAAATGGGGGGGTTAAAGAATCATAGAATCATAGAGCTGGAAGAGACCGCAAGGGCCATCCAGTCCAACTCCATTCTGCCATGCAGGAAATCTCAATCAAAGCATCCCCGAAAGATGGCCATCCAGCCTCTGTTTAAAGACCTCCAGGGAAGGAGACTCCACTACACTCCGAGGGAGTGTGTTCCACTGTCGAACAGCCCTTACTGTCAGGAAGTTTCTCCTAATGTTGAGGTGGAATCTCTTTTCCTGGAGCTTGCATTCATTGCTCCGGGTTCTAGTCTCTGGAGCAGCAGAAAACAAGTTTGCTCCCTCCTTAGTATGACGTCCCTTCAAATATTTAAACAGGGCTATCATATCACCTCTTAACCTTCTCTTCTCCTGGCGAAACATCTCTAAGTCGTTCCTCATAGAGCATGGTTTCCAGACCCTTCACCATTTTAGTTGCTCTCCTTTGGACATGCTCCAGTTTCTCAATGTCCTTTTTGAATTGTGGTGCCCAGAACTGGCCACAATATTCCAGGTGGGGCCTGACCAGAGCAGAATAGAGTGGCACTAATACTTCCCTTGATCTAGACTATACTTCTATTGATGCAGCCTAAAATTGCATTGGCCTTGTTGGCTGCTGCATTGCACTGTTGACTCATGTTCAACTTGTGGTCTACTTGGACTCCAAGATCCCTTTCACATGTTGTCTCCTTAAGCCAGGTGTCCCCCATCCTATATATATGCATTTCATTTTTCCTCCCTAAGTGCAGTACCTTACATTTCTCTGTGTTGAATTTCATTTTGGCGGGTTATAGACTGCCACTTGGGACGTCCACAGGACGTCCCATTTTAAAAAAGGGGCGTCTCTTCTAGACACCCCTGGCTCTAATACGGACTCTGTCTGTACAATGTGGTGCCGGCCGTTCCACACGGCCGCGCCATCTTTACGTATCGGACGCTGTGCGTCAGAACGTGTCGCGGCGCTAATGACGTTGTGAGTGCGCCAGTGGCGCCTCACGACATCATTAGGGCGCCGCAGAAAGAAGCTCCATTTTGGAGCTTCTTTTTTTCTCCGTAAGGGAGCTGCGCGGTGTGGCTGCGACGACTCCCTTACGGAGCAAGCGGCGGCGGCGGCAGACCGCTTCAAAGCGGCGGTCTATAACCCGCCCCCGTTAGCTTTGGCCCAGCTTTCTAGTCTATTCAGATCATTTTGAATGTTGATCTTGTCCTCTGGAGTATTAGCTATTCCTCCTAATTTGGTGTCATCTGCAAATTTGATAAGTATGCTCCCAATTCTGTCATCCAGGTCATTGATAAAGATGTTGAATAACACTGGGCCCAGGACAGAGCCCTGTGGGACCCCACTGGTCACTTCTCTCCAGGCTGAAAAAGAGCCATTGTTGAGCACCCTTTGGGTTCGGCCAGTCAACCAATTACAAATCCATGTAACAGTTACTTTGTCTAGCCCACATTTTACAAGCTTGTTTGCAAGAATGTGTCATGCCCAGCTTGGAGGACAGCTCGGAGGACTCAGAGGATGAGCTAGAGCCCTTGGAACCTGAACCTGTAATGGAGGAGCCAGAGGCTGGCCCTAGCTCTGCTGGAGCAGAGTCTATGGCCCCTCCAGAGGTTCAGCAGTCAAGTTTGCCTGGTGCCGAGGCTGTGGACATAGAGGAGGATCTGGGCAGTGTGCCTACTTTCAAGGAGCGTTGAGCAGAAAGGAAGGGCCTTCAAAGATCACGGAGGCTTTATCAGAAGCGTGTTCATAATCTGACACAGCTGAAGGCCAGCTCCTTGCCTTCTTAAGCACCTGGAGCATGTGTGGCTCTTTGCCAGTGGATATCTGACTCTTTTAGAGGAAAGACTGTCTCTGGCTCCTTTGGCTCCTTGTCTTCTAGATCATCTTGACTACCCGGAAACCTTGACCTTGGACTGCTTTATCGACCTACCTATCTGTTACCCTGAACCTCGGACCGTCTGACAATTCTCTTGGTAATCCCTTTTGGTAGAACTACTGTGAATCTCCAGGACTGTGTAGCTTACACTGACTTTGCTGTGCTGGGAAGGGGTTTGTTTGTTTGAGACTAGCTGCCTTATCAGCCCTTTGGCTGCTTTCCCGGACAGAATGTCATGGGAAACCTTGTCAAAGGCCTTACTGATATCAAGATATACTATATCCACAGCATTCCCTTCATCTACCAAGCTGGTAATTTTATCAAAGAAAGAGATTAGATTTGTCTAGCATGACTTGTTTCTCTGAAACCCATGTTGACTTTTTGTGATTATGGCATTGCCTTCTAGATGTTCACAGACTCTCTGTTTAATGATCTGCTACAGAATCTTTCCTGGTATTGACGTCAGACTAACTGGATGATAATTGTTGGGATCCTCTTTTCCCCCCTTTTGGTTGATTGAATTCCTTTTTGGCGATTTCCCTCTTTTTCTATTTCTTATACATATTCTGTTTAAAACTTATCTCAGTTGAGATAAGTTTCTCAGTTGAAAGTTCCTTAGTCATCCATCCTGGTTTCTTGAGACACCTCCCATTTTTCTTCCTCACTGGAACTGTTTGAAATTGTGCCTTCAGTATCTCCCCCTTGAGAAACTCCCATCCATCTTGAACTCCCTTCTCTTTTAGTATTCCTGACCACAGAATCACCCAGAGTACTTCTCTAAGTTTACTGAAATCAGCTCTCCTAAAATCTAGAATGCATGTCTGTCTATGCCTGGCTTCTCCTTTCCACTGTATAACAAATTGCAGGAGAACATGGTTACTTCCACCTAATGATTCCACCACTTGCACCGCATTAACCAAGTCATCCCTGTTGGTTAGGATCAGATCTAAAATAGCTGATCCCCTTGTTGCCTCTTCCACCTTTTGGACAATGAAATTGTCTTTGAGGCAAGGGAGGAATTTGCTAGACCTTGAGGATTTGGCTGAGTTTGACTCCCAGCAAATATCAGGATAGTTGAAATCACCCATCACTACCACATCTCTCCTTTCTGAGTGTGTGGTCATCTGTTCTAGAAAGGCATCATCCAATTCCTCATCTGACTTGAGGGTCTGTAGTAGACTCCCACAATAGCATCCCTGTTGTTTCCCTCCTCTTTAATTTTTATCCAGACACTCTCCACCTGGCTTCCAGTATTTATGTCCTGGATCTCTTCACTGGTGTAAATATCCCTGACACATAATGCTATTCCTCCTCCTTCCCTGTTGGGCCTATTTCTCTTTAAAAGGTTATACCGCTCTATTTCTACATTCCAGTTATGAGACTCATGATCAATATCCTGGTCAATTTCCTGGGAGTCAATATTCTGGGAAAATTGCACAATTGCCATGAAGATTTTCACATGACATTGTGATTAAAGAGCACTTATCCTGGGAATAACCAGGGAATAACCAGCAACAAATCATTCATGGGGAAATGCTGTGAATGATTTGTTGTGGGTTATTTCCTGGTTATTCCTGGGATAAGTGCTCTTTAATCGTGATGTGTGAGAAAATCTTCACTGCGATCATGCGATTTCCCCAGGATATTGACTCATTAAACCCCTGATTTCTCCCTGATTCCCCCCCCCCCCCCGTTATAAAGTCCATAGTAATAAATCTCTTCTGAGTAAATCTTGCCAGACACATTGTTGGACAGGGTGTCCATAAGCCAGAACTGATTTTAAGGCAGCAGCAATAAAATCAGCATGTAATACATAAGGAATAGTTTGTGCCAAACACTTTAAAGTATATCTTTATTTTATTGTATGTGTACTCATAGTAGCCCTAATCATCAGGGTTATAAATAATTAAGACCCACTTTTTATAAAATGAGCATTGAAGCTATATGCCCGTAAGAGTGATGCAACCATCTTGGGCAGGTGGAGATAGTCTGCTGTGCTGGTGGAATGCCCCTCTTGGAAGGCTTCTTTATTTGTTTCAGTAGTGGAGATGGATTGGCATCAGTGGTGAGCAGAGGTATAGTAGAGCTAGGGCTCTCAAGATTGAAGCACTAGGATTCCCCCATGGGAGGATGATTAAGTAATCTACATCTCTACTAATATACTTGTTCCCTTTTGTTTTCTAGCTGTTGGGGATGGTGCCTTATTATTGTGCACTGCCCTTGTTATAATCCAAGGTACTTTGGAATCATCAGATACAAAAGAGGACAGGGCTTCTCTATTTTCAATTTTAAAAACTGAATGGTAAAAGTATGATTTTAAAAGAAACAAACTAGAAAAAATGTGTGTGGGAGAAAAGAAAGAACAAATGGAAGGAGAGGTACATGGGCTATGAGTATGGGCCAGGCATATATATTGTTATAAGTTGACCACATTTCTGAAAATAGATTTGTTTGAAGTTGATGTCTATACAATACACATTCCTATGTAGCTAAAATAGGCAAGATCTTCTGACCATTGAAAAATATACAGTGAACATTTGTCTTTCTAACTTTGAAGAACATGTCTTTTGGCAAATGTACAAGCATACAGGTTCAAGCACAATTGACCCTCAGTTAAATTCCATGCCACAGGAATAAAATTTAAAAAAACATGTGTAACTACAAATGTCAAAGATTTTCTAATACAAAAAGAATATTTTGTACCATATCTGTCAAAAAAAGGAGTAACCACCAATGTGTACCTTGTTGGACAAATTATATTGAAGTTTCTTTTTTACACAGCTGTTAAAGGTGCAGAGGTCCCATCCACTTTTGTATCTGTCCCCTCCTCTCCCCATTTCTGGCCACAATTATCTTGTGTGATTAGAGATTACTCTCTTTCCTCATGTTAGTGGTGGAATAGTGGATGATTCCTTCCCCATAATTTCCGAAGTTCCTTAACTGAGATTAATTTAGTGAAACCAGCTTTCTCTGTCCTCTTGAAATCCTGCCAATCTTATGATAAAAAAGAGCCTTTTCCATGGAAGAAATGTGGCTTGAATATTCAGGACTTGGGCTCAGGGTAGGCTTGCCATATCCCGCCTGGGGGTGGGACTTTTCCAGTTTGGGGCGGGTCCGCATGGTCGCGCCCCGGTTTGCCCCCGCCCCGGATTCCCTTGCCACTTGGGCTCCGCCCCCACTGCCGTTGTGGCGAGGCTGGAGGCCCAGGCCGGGAGGAAAAGCCTCTCCTCAGCGAGGCTCCTATTCAAATGTAGGACACACAAAAAAATGTGTCCTACATTTGAAAATTTTGTCCTACATTTCCCCAGTTTGGAGGTCCTGATGAATGGCAACCCTAGCTCAGGGTAGGACAAGGCCAGTCATTACCATTTTAGTATTACAGTATCTGCTGCAGCGATGACTTTCTCCCTTTTGATTTGAAGATAAGACTTTCAAAAGAACTGGATGTTAAATGTATAAACAAATATTTTTTTCTATGCCTTACTACCATAGACCTAATTACTGCATTTGAAAGGAAGTGAAGGAATCTTGCAGCCCTCCAGAAACTGCTGGAATGTGAGCTGCAGCAATCCAACCAATCCAAATGATTCCTACACCTGCCTTAAAAAAACCCAACAAGAAATGGTTCTTCAGAAGCCCAAACTGGCTACTGCATTATTTTTTGTACTTGCAAACATGAGAAAGAAGGCAATTGTTTCAGTTAACTTAATAAGCATGATTGACAAATGGAACTGGTAGGCTTTTTTTGCCTTTGCCAGAAACAAAGAAGGATGGATATTGTGGGTGCACTGGGTCATAACAAATAGAGGGCCTAAAAACAACAGCTGCACATTGACAGCACTGAACATCTTCCTTTTATGTTTATTTAGCTTCATAGGGAGTACTCCTATAAAAGCAACCAAGCCCCAGTTTTTACCAATGCAGAAAATCATATGGACTCTCTCTTGAATCTTTTAAGTTTAACAAATGATCATGATGGTGGGTATTACACTCCTCAAAAGGAACTACTGTTCAATTCAGTGGTGCTTACTCCCAGAAAAGTGTGGAGAGAATGTAGCTATGATTTTTTGTTATTTGTTTTGAAGCAGTATTGTGTTGTTGTTGTTGTTGTTAACTGTTGTCAAGTTGACTTTGATTTATGGCAGATCTATGAATGAGAGATCACCAAGTCTCCCCATCATCAGCAGTTCTGCTTAGGTCTTGCATACTCAAGAACCATTTCTTCCTTGAGTCAATCCATCTGGAATGCCATCTTCTTTCCATGTTACCTTCTACCTTATCCAGTCATTATTATATTTTCTAGTGAGTCATGTATTCTCATGATATGGCCAAAGTATCACTGCCTCAGTTTAGTCATCATGGCTTCCAGGGAGGGTTCTTCATTTGCTCTTTGTTGTTGTTAACCTCCCTTGGGTTGATCTTGACTCATGATGATCCTGTGGATGAGACATCTCCAAGACCCCCTATCCTCCACTACTCTTCCCAGTTTTTGCAAATTCATACCCATGATCTCCTTAATTGAGTCCAATCATCTAACATGTGGTATTCCTCTCTTTCTAGTTCCCTCCACTATTTCCAACACTATTTTCCAAAGTATGAAAGACTCAGTTTAGTCATGCTTGCCTCTAGGGAAATTTCAGGCTTGATCTGCTCTAGGACCCACCTATTTGTTCTTTTCCCTGTCCATAGTATCCTCAGCATTCTTCTCCAGCACCACATCTCAAATGAATTTATTTTCTTTTTCTCCATTTTCCTAATTGCCCAACTCTCGCATCCATACATGGTAATGGGAAATACAATTACTTGTACATTTCTGACCTGTGCTTAGTTCTATACCTGTGCTCTTTAGGACCTTTTCTAGTTCTTCCATAGCTGTCCTTCCCATTCTTAGTTTTCTTCTGATTTCTTGACTGCAGTCCCTGTTCTGATCTATTTTTGATCTAAGGTATAGGAACTGAGTGCTGTTAATTTTGCAGCAGTGTTAATTTTGGAGGTTTCTTGCTGTGATAAAATGTCACTAAGTGAAAGAAGAGTAGCAGTTTCACTGGGATGCCCATTAACTGAATAGCTCATGCCTGAACTAAACAGATCTGACACAAGCAACAATGTGGGCACCCAGAAGCTTCAGATGCACTTTGCTTTTATTTCTCCCATTAAAACACACCCACCCACCAATCTTTTACTTGGGCCTCTCCTATGAATCAGCATAGTTGATGTTGATAACATGAAAAATGTTAAAGGAAAACAGAAAGTTGTACTCGATTGGCTTTTATTAAAACGAGGAGAATGGGTGTTACCGCATGGGAGAATGCTGCCGATGCTGCCAGGAGGCTCTGAGTTATTCCCTATCCGTTTCCCAGCCATTCCTGGCAGACGATTTTGAAGAACAGTTCAGAATTGTCCTTCAAAAACATCTGCCATGGAATGGATGGGGAACAGCTTGGGGACTCCCAGCAGCATTGGCGGCATTCTCTTGTGTGGTAACACCCATTCTCCCCCTGTTTCATTCCGTGCCATTCCATTCCATTCCCGTTCCTGCAAGTGCCATGTAATAAACTTATATATTTCAGAGGAAGGAACTGGCAAAACCATCTCTGAGTATTCCTGGCCTAAGAAAACCCTATGAAATTAATGGGGTCACCATAAGTTGATTGGGGAATTGAAGGTGTGTGCGTGCACGTTCACACACACATACACACATACCCTATGGAGTCCTGAGAACTGCAGTTTTATGAAGTACAGTCCACCTACCCCATACACAGGCTTGCTGTATGTGGACTTGAGATCATGTGGATGGCAGACCTGGAGGGACAAAATGGCACATGCACCCATGGTGTGCGGGGAGTGTGCCACCATTGAAATCGATGGGACTTGAGGTCCTGTTTTTCTCCCATACCGGGGGGGGGGCAGGATAGATCCCCAGCTTATACAAAGGGCCAGCTGTATTTAGAATTATCTGCCAGAGAGCTCTAGAACCTTCTTAGGGTCTAAGAAAAACCAATCTTTCTGCTTTCTTTCTATAAAGCCATTTTCAAAAGAGTGATTCTGAGTGGAAAACTGACAGGGAGAGGATGCTGATCAATCCTTTCACAACACCCAGTAGGATTTGCGTAGTTAGTAAATATTGCTCCATGGATGTCATAAAATAGAATATGGCACCCCTGTGAAGGGGGAGAGGGAAATTCCTGGTACCTACTATGTAGGAAAGAATCAACAAGCACCATGAATAGGTGGTGGTGGTGAAGGGAGACAAAGATCAGTGGGAGAAACAATGGCATCATGGGTGTGGAGAAGAAAGGAATAAAGTGAAAGTGGGCCTATTGGCTTCTCTATAGTTATCTGAGGCCTGTTGGCCTTCCAGCTATGGCTCTCCAAGGCATTTTGAGGCCATGACAGTCAGTGGGAGTCAGAGTATACAGAAACACAATGACCTCTCTTTATCTTGTACTTCAGGGTGGACTCCAAGCCAAACACTGGATTCTGAGCCATGTTGCCAGGTTACTGTTTACAGAAGCTTTATTTTTTATGAATTCTGAACTGTTTGTTTGTTCTGTGAATGTCATCTGGTTAAACTGAGTCTCAATGTTTTTTCCAATATCTGTCAAAGCCTTTAAGTGCCCAGCCAGCCACAAGAATTTGCTCCACTTTTCTCTGAGGTATTTGAAAACTGCAGCAGGTTCCCGCAGTGTTAGCATTTGTTGACTGGAAGTATGACCTGTCCCAAAGTGGCTCACAAAAGAGCAATAGTACTGCGGCAAACCAAACAATAGTGGCAAGTACATCTCTGGTGGAATTTACTTTTTTGGGGGGAGTCAACAAAATCTTGAAGCCACGTGTATTTAAAGTTCTGCATAAACTGTTAATGAAAACAGTACAATTGATGTAGCTTCAGAAGCAGAGGCTTATTTCAATTTTTACATGTGTGTATTCTGTCTCCAAATGTTAGTATTTCAGTGTTTTAATTTTGCTTTATTTTAGTCATTGCTCAGCAAATCAAAGAGGATTAAGCTGGGCATTAATACATTAAATGATATATAGAAGAGAAGAATTTCTAAAAAACACATGCCATATGTCACAAGAACAACGTGTCGTCTCACAAACACTCATGTAATAACTATCACTTCTAAAGGAATGAAATGAATGAAATCTGATAGCTATTGAAGAGATTATGTACATATCCAGGCTGGAATTTCTAAAGCTTGGTGAAACAGAATAGTAAGGAGGTAACAGTATTGACTCCCATTCCAAAGGTGAAAACACCATTATCAGAATCCTGATATGCCTGGAAAACAGGAAGAAAATCAAAAGGGCATGGAAAATACATGATCTAGGTTTTACCAAAAACCACTGAGACAATGCTTACTAGATATGGGAAAAAGAAGTGGTTGAGCTTCTGGTAAAAGGCATCCAAGGGCCCAAACAGACTGGCCAAAATAAAGCTGCTACGGGTCACTTTGGAGGTATGCTGTTTAAATGATGCATGTGTCTTAAGAGGCCAGAAGCTGCACCAAAGCCATGCTCCAGTAGGAAGGACTGGAGCGCAGCTTTGGCACAGCTTCTGGCCTCTTAAGATGTGTGTGTCATGGATAGGCATTGATCTACGAAATGATAGGCATTGATCTACACCTTTTAAATATATCTAAATGATAATCTCTGACCTGCATCTTGATATCAAAAAGTGCATCTTGACCTGAGTAGCCAAATGGCCCTAGCATGTGATCTCCCACTGAAACAAGGGAAGCTATGAGTTTTTGATATGTAAACGAATTTCCTTTCCCAGCTTGGATGAGATTATGCAAGGAGCTGCTAAGTGCTATCAGGAAAGATGCTATCAAATGTCTTAAGGAAGTGTCTCTCTTTGTGATTGAGGGGGAACCATATGAATCAAAGGAATGGCATTTGTAGCCATTCAGGTCCCTACTCTGGCAGAAACATTTGGGTTAGATCAAAACATTTGGTTAGGATGTGAAATACACTTCAAACAGTTTCCTTTGATTACCCTTTGTCTAGAGACCCTGTTAAAACCTTAAAAAGGTCTCCTAAATTTAGAGAGGGGGCTAGCCATTCACTGGGGCCAGTCATCCACTCGCTGGGGCCAGTCATTCACTGCTGGCAGCCAAGAGCTATGTCAGTTTTAAAAGGTCAGTTTTTCTCTCTCTGACTTGTCTGCTTAACCAGACCTGCAAACCCACACACACAAATTGGAAGATAGAACTTCAACATAAGGTGAGTATTTCCATTAGCAAGCCTAATATCTATTCTACATTTACTACGTTATTTCCTGAGTCTTGTACGAATGTGTGAGCGTATGTGCCTGTATGTTTGAATCCTTGTTTCCAATAAAAGCGACATTGATTGTACTTAGAGTCTCTGCCTCATTTCTGGATTTCTAGTTCCTGGTATAAAGATCGAAGGGGCAATCCCATCTGAGGTGTAGTAACAGGCCTCCTCTCGTGACCTTGAGCTAATTAAATTCCCCATTGATAATTTGGTCACTGTTCACTGTTACATCATTTAAACAGCATATCTCCAAAGTGACCTGAAGCAGTTTTATTTTGGCCTTCTGTTCGGGCCCCAAAATGGCAATGTAAAATGTCTAAGGTCTGTAGGAAAATCTGTAACAAATCTTGAGACCAAAGAGAGATACTGTACAGAGTTTCCTGGGACCTTAACCAATAACCCTCTTTATAAAGAGAGCACCAGCCTAATGGTACAGTAGGTGCTTTACCTTATGTCAGTGATCACAGCCAGGAGCCATTTTCAGTTGAAAGAAACAAAGCTCACGTGATGGGATGCCTGAGATTCCACTCAAAGTTGACAGTATTCAGTAAGGTAGTATAGGATGATACAGGGCAGTTTTCTCTAAACTACAAAGATTCTGACCTCTGGGCTCCTGTTTAGTCAGATGAAGCATTGAGTCAAACATATTTTTTTATAAAATCAGTTACGTGGAGCATGAGTGAGATTTGATGATGTGACACTGAATTAAAGTGAGAAGGGGCAGAATGACAAGAAAGGCTGCATAGTCTTGCTACTATTGTAGTATTGTTTTATTCAATGCATATCTCAGATCTGTCACTTAGAGCTGTATCACAAAGGCAGAAATATATAGGAATATTACATAAAATCTGTTTTGCTGAATCAAATGCTGTATTTTCTTGCAGGGCAGGCAATAAATTTTAGAAAGGATCCAAGGGAGAGCTAAAACATGGAGAAAGTTTTTCTAGGTTTTCTAGGAGGGCAGTGTGGCCCCCAGCTTCCAGCACTTGCCCACCCTAAATCTAAGGAAGGGGTGAGAATTATGATGTTCTCCAGATATTGTTGGATGGCAAATCTCAGCAGCCCTAGCCAGCATAGCAAAAGGTAAGAAATGCTAAGATTTGCAATCCAACAATATCTGGAATGTGGCCTGACCTCTACTATAAGATATTGGTGTTCCTTAATAATTTAATAACCTGGCTTCACTTATCTTAAATGTGCGTTCTTTATATAGTTTTGCCTGGATTGGATTCAAACAGCCATCTCTTTGTCAGTAACAGTGGTCATCAGTTAAGAGGCAACAGTACAGACATGGACATTTGAGCCTTTGTCATCTATCAAGCCCAACTTTAGTCATATTCAGAAGGGAGCAGAAGCAAGCAAGCAAATGATTCAAATAGAATGTGAGGAAATGGGCATGGAGTAAGAAGCATGACTGGCCTTTTAAAAATGAAGTAAAGGAGTGGTCCCCAACTTTTGGTCCTTCAGGTATTTTGGACCCCAACTTCTAGAAGCCCCAGTAAGCTTAGCCAACAGTCAACTATTTTGGGAACAGAAGTCCAAATCAGATGGATTACCAAAGGTTGGAAACTACTAAAGTAAAGAGACATGTGGGTGGAAATTACAAATTAAGTGTAGTATGATACAGTTGATAAAGTTTCCAGTGAAGGTTTGCTTCTATTTCTGGCTTTACAGAACTTTAGCTATGAATCTCTAGAAGGTTCAATGTTTCATGATACCTCCCTCATGGAAATAAATTACTTGAGAATAGAGGTGTGCAGTGGAACGTCTCTTAATACAGCTAAAGTTGTTTACTGTCATGGCTAATTAACAATGTGTGGTTCCTCTCAAATCAAGCATCTTGGCTGCCTCTATAGCCTAACAGCTTGGTCCAAGTTGGCCAAAATGTTGATGCTAAACTGACACTAAGACAACTGAAGCTATTTTGATACAAAACCCTCCCAACTGATGAATATTAGAAATTACTCATGTGAATTACCCTTGTCCTGGCCTAACTTTGTGCTGGATCTAGCATAACTTGGCCCCTGTGTTTTCCTACCCCTCATCACAAACCTTTTGGTTCTTCTGACACTAGACCTCAGCTAGCTCTCTCAGTGGCCAAGCTGGGTGGGGGTTTCTGGGAGGAGTCCAGGATAACCACTTTTCAAATCTTGACTAGTTTTTCTAAGTAATGAAAAGGTGATAATTTCAACTCATGAGAGGGAACTTTTCCATTTTACTTCTCACCTGGTAGACCTCAACTGGAATACTGTGCTCCTTTGTGGGCATGTTAAGGAAGATACAGAGAACCTTAACCAGGTCCAGAGGTTAGCATATTCTACACCCCTCTTGCTGGATATGGGGTTTCATAATAAATATTTAGCATTGGGCATGTTTTGAGAGGTCACAGTGACTTGTGGGAAACTAGGAAGTTACATATGTAAGGAGTCACACAGACCTGAGGACAGAGACCTAGACAGTACTAAAAGAAATGCTATATGAGTTTGCTAATCCACCATCACCCCAAGGCTCTTTGCATTTTCTCTTGCAATAAAGACAAAGGGAATCCCTTTGCAAAGCAATCAGTTACAACATCCTTCACCTCATCTCAGGCTGTGTTCCTCTCTATATTCAGCCTTCCTGTCTAACAGCCAGGGATTGTCTCAAATCTAATAATTGTTTTGTCACTTTGGAGCTAAAGTCATAAGATGTTCCAGATCCCTTTGTCAATTAAATGGGAAAACCATCAAAACCTTGTTACATCATTTGGTAACACCAAGCACTCCTTGAGGGCATGAAATGGGATAGAAATATCCGCCACAGCCTTAGCCACTTTGTTCATAGATGGGGTTCTCTTAACAGACCAGATATCTGTTCCATACTGTCTGTGTAACCCTCAGATGCTGTCTGAACCACCCTCCATTTTCCATGGACCTCTCTTCAGTATTGATAGTTCTTGCCCTCTTTACCTCCTGATTATTCTCTATCCAAACTCCCACACTTTTTTTTCATAGCCTTGTATAGTTCTTAAGGTTGCATTGGTTTTTGTATATTTGTGTGAACTTTTGAAAATTTCAAAATAAAGGTTTTCTATTCATTGAAATCAGAGTGTCTCTGCAGTTAGTACTGGTATATACTATTGAAAGGATCCCTGTGGTTAACCTCCTCTCACAGGCCTCCTTTTGAGCTATAATTTCCCCATAATTTCAAAGAGATGCTGGAAGTGTTGGTGGAGACCCCCCTAACACCCACCTTATAGGATAACAGGGTCCTGCAACCAGACCCCAGCAGATACTACAGGCACACTGTAGTTGGACACATAATACAGATGTCATCCTCTGGGATTCTTGAAGGATGTTTGGGAGGTTGTGGAGGATGTCTTACTATAGGGACATAGCTGGAGACTTCTCTGCCACTCGCCTTCTCTCCTCCAGATTTTGGGAAGGGGTGAGGAAAGAGATATGGTGTAGTTCTGCCTGTCAGAACTTTATATCACATCTTCTTGAGCAGTCAGTATTTGTTGTCAGATCAAGAATTACACTCTACCCTGTGGGTTTATTTTTCCAGGATGAGACAAGGAAGATATTGTAATTTTTAATTGACAGTCCAGTTGAGGTAGCTTTGCTTTAGCTTTAAACAATGACTTTAGCTTTCATAGTTCAAGCTAAATAGTCAATGCCAAAACATAAGATCAGGCTGCTCAAGTGCGAAAATACTCTCCTATTGCCAGTGTCATAACTTTCAGCTAATGCCATGCAAGTTTGATCACCATACCCTTCTATTAGGTAGCTGCACAACACTGAGCAGCTATATTTGGTTAGGTTCAGAAATTTTTGTTGAAGTTGTTCTTGGAAAATGGTGTTCAGAGTTGTCCCATTAACCACAAGACTAAAAATAGGATCTGTTGTCACTGTGGTTGACAAAGAAAACAGTCACTTAACGGCAACAGCATTTCATAGATATAGCATGTTAGTTTGTAGAATCAGTATGCAGAGAGATCTTGTAGCACCTTTGAAACTAACTAAAGAAAGAAGCTGGCAGCATGAGCCGTCATAGAAACAGCATTTCATGTCATTCGTGGAACAACATGAACTTTCTTCACTTCTTCCAATGTGGTATCCAGCAGTGATTCATATGTGTCCATTGAAAAGACAACTGTAAAAAGGTCTGACTCTACATTGAACTATACACTTATAAACAGGAGTTATTTCATTATTTAGTAGTTTTTTATGCTAGCATTTTAATGAGCCCCACATCTTCTATTTTGTTTGACTGTGACAAAGACAGGAAAAATTTCAATTTTCAATTTATGGGACTCTTCCAACAAGTTACATGAGCAAACATTACTGTATATACCGTATATACTTGCCTATAAGTCTAAATATTTATGCCCAAAAATTGGCCCCAAAATACCAGGTCAACTTATTTATGGGTCACTAGGGTAATGTGATAGCAGCTCTTTCAGATTTCCCCATGCCCATTTCTTTCTCTCTTGAGCCAAGCAGAAAGAGTTCTGGGTGATTGATTGATGTTGCTGTTTGTTTAAGAGTCCCTCTCCTGCCCACACATCTCACTGTCTGAAGGCTAAAATAAAAGCTGAACGCTGAAGCAAAAAAGCCTCAGTGAGAGTCCTTCTTGCCGTAGGCACACATACACACACTGAAGGAGCTTCCAAGTTTTACCCTCAACCTATCCATGGGTCATGGCAAAATCCATAATTTTGGCCCCAAAACCTGCCCTCAACTCATACATGAGGTTGACTTATAGTTGAGTATATATGGTAATATAAACTTAAGTTGCCTACTTTAAGAATTGCCTTCACTGAGTTACGACATCAAGTAATGCCTACTATATGGACATTACAACAAAGTGCCTTTTGAGAACAGACTATGCATCTGCAGTAAGTCTCAGGTGGAGTATATTGTTCATTACTTGTTAATTTGTCCATTGTACAGCAAACCTAGAAAGAAATTTTAACACCTTTGCTGGCAAACAAACGTGGGAGCTCTACTCTTGATTCGATCCAATTCCTTTTGAGTGACACCAATGACTATGTAACACATAGAGTGGCTCTTTTTGCCACAGCTGCAAAAAAGATTAGAAAGAGAGAGTTAAATAAAATTGCCATAAATTGCCATGGAGACGCAAAATATTAATCTGATTTTATGATGATATTGTATAAATTTACTAATATCCAGGAAAGATGTCCCTTTTCCCTTTTGTCCTTTTATCAGTTAACTATTTTAACTGCACACTAAATGTTGGGACATTTTTTTGTCCTTTGTATTCTGTGCCTTTTGTTTTAAATGTTTTATGCTTTTTGATAAGCTTGTTTTGTCATGGCCTTTGGCTAGTACAATAAACGTTAACTTGGCTTGACTTGAATAAATATGAACAATGTACCTTTGTAAATCTTGTTATCTTATCCAAGCAATGCCTCATTTATAAACATATTCATAATTTCTATATCTAGTTGGTGGACTCTGTGTGTGACTGTCTACAGAGATCACAATCTCCAGTCAGCATTCTCTAGGGAAGCATGGGATTTATAATTCATTCTCTAGGGAAGCATGAGATTTACAGTATTATCAACATATTTAAAGGCAGGAGGTGAAAATCTGTCAGTTCTGTTTTTGTTTCATTTCTTGGAATCCCACCAACATTCTGTTGCCATACTTGTTCAGCATCAAGCTGTCTGAATTTTTAATATTCACCTTGAAATTCATATAGAATTTGATTCCCCCCCAAAGGGTGCATTTTAATAAATTTTGTGTTTATATGCATTTATTAAACATATATACATGGCTTTATTGACTTGTTGGATCAAATGTCATGTGGGTCTAAGAAAGGTACAGTTTTGTAAGATTTAGGAGGTGGAAAAGTATTATTAGATTTTATTTTTTGAGAAATGTAAACTATAATTTCTCCCCCATCACCATCTGGAGGGCACCAGAATGGAAAAAGCTGTTTTATAGCGTATTACCCTCAGTGGATATATAGGAGTATATAAATGTACTCCAATTGATAGTACTGCACGTACTGAACAGCAGTACAGTTCTGCTTAATTTAAATGTTGGGTCATGATTTCATGACTTAGTTGCTACATTGGAGCCTTTGATCAGTAGATGGTAGAGAGAGCCTGTGTCAGTACAAAGAAAGAGGTTTGATTCTGGGGCTCAGTCCCAGAACCATTGATAGCACTAGTTCTTCTGCTGTGACTTATATGTCATGTGACCAAAGAACTGGAACTTAGAACTTGCTGAAAAGGTATTTTCAACCAGCTATGCTGCTGAAATTTCTTGTCCAAAGTCTTGTAGGTAATAGAACTATTTGAGGCTACTAGTCAAGTCTACAGATTTTTGCTGCTATAGAACAAGTTCAGAACATTATTCCAAGCTAAGAGAGCCAGCATGGTATTGTGGTTTGAGTGTTGGACTACAGGAGATTGTTGCACTGTCCTTTTCCATCCTTCCTTCCCAACCTCAGTGTGGGATGAAAAATTTTAAGGATGGATTTTATCGCATGCCTCCATGCCCAGGCCAGAGTCATCCCATACCTGATCATGGCATCCTGTACCTAATCCAGACTTCTCTGGCAATTTTTGAAAGAACAGGATTTTCCTGTTCTTTGCAAAGTATGGGAGAAGTCCGGATTGAGTATAGGATGCCTCCTGCCTAGGCATGGAGCCATCCAATAAAATCCATCCTAAAATGTTTTCATCCCACACCAAGGTCAGGAGGGAAGGACTGAAAAGGGCAGTGTGATAATCTAGGATTCTGGAGATCAAGGTTTGAATCTTTGCTCAGCCATGGAAACCCATTGGGTGACCTTGGGTGAGTCACAAACTCTCAGCCCCAGAAAACTCTGTGATGGGTTCACCTTAGGGATGCCATAAGTCAGGAACAAATGTAAGGCACACAACAGCGACACCAGGGTTGTCTGCTTCATGGGTACAGCAAGTCAGAATGAAAGATAAAGGACACTATGTCAAAAATGCTGGCCACCTACAACCATCAATGAACTAGAAAAATGCCCAATGTTTATATTATTTGGGCAAACATCAATTGGTATCATGGCAATTTTTTAAACTTTGTTGGCAGCCATGGTAAGACTTGGGGACATTTGGTTTGTGCATCTATGGAGTTGGACCCAACTCATCAACACCAAGTGGAAGCCAGGAGTTTTTCTTATATCAGTTCCTTAGATAACAGTTTCCATTCTGCTTTTGGAAGATAGATGGCTTTTCCTACAGTTTAACAATTCAGTTCCCCACAGCATTTTATTATATTTCTTTCCAAAAATTTTTAAAATTAAAAAAATAGGTTAGGGGAGGAGTAAAGGAAAGGGCTGTGCTAAAGTAAATAGTGAAGGTTGCATGTGAAGACAAACCCTTGTTGTTGTTCAGTTTTAATATTCCAGTTAAAGAAGAACCACTAAATAAATTGAATTGTTTAAGTGCTGACGTATTAAGTCTCCCTGTTTCAATGGATCTGTTTTGGTCAGGACTTGCTATTGTACTTAGGCCGATAGACTGAATAGATCAACCCCTTGTCATAGCTAACAAAGACAAAAACTCCTTTTTATTTTTTATTTTATTGCTTGAGATGGTTAAAAATTAAGATAAGAAGGCTGAGTGAACAGTGAAGAAAATTAATGATAGATACAGTAATAACATCTTTCTAGCATTGTTTTAAAAATAATGATTCATTTGCAAATATAAATTGTTATGAGTGTGTGTTGTATGTGTATGCTATGTGTGATCTTATGGTGATAATAATAATAATAATAATATTTATTTATATACTGCTTTTCCACATTGATCAAAGCGGTGCACAAAAAATACAGAGAATACAAAATATACACGTTAAAATACAAAATTACATTACATAAAATAGAACAATAAAACAAATCACCAATTACAATTAATAAGCTATAAACCAAATCAACCAGCTGAGTTGATGTCAATGATGCAGATACATTCGGGGGGGGGGGCATATAATATCCAGGGCACCTGGGGAAAAACTTGGTGGAAAAAGAAGGTCTTAAATCTCTTTTTAAAGAGATCCAGGGAAGTGATGGAGTGGAGCTCATCGGGAAGGGTGTTCCAAATTTATGGGGCTGAGATAGAGAAGGCCCTTTGCGAGATTGACGCATATCTCGCGATCGGAACCCTTAGCAGTTTCTTCCCGGCTGACCTGAGTGTGCGGGGCGGATTGTATGGGGAGAGGCGGTCCTCCAAGTAACCTGGGCCCAAGCCATTTAGGGCTTTATAGGTAATTACCAACACCTTTTATTGCGCCCGGAAGCGAATAGGCAGCCAATGGAGATCTTGCAGGATGGGTGTTATGTGGTCCGCCCTGGAACAACCAGCGACCAATCTCGCGGCCATATTCTGCACCAATTGAAGCTTCCGGGTATGGTACAAGGGTTGCCCCATGTAGAGCGCATTACAGAAATCCACGAGAGGTTACCAGAGCATGTACCACAGTTTCAAGGTCCCCCCAGCCCAAGTAGGGTCACAGCTGGCGTATCAGCCGAAGCTGATAACAGGCGCTTGGGCCCTGATCCTATGAATTACATAGTGTTTTCTTAGGCAAGGAATACAGTAAATAAGAGATGGTTTTGCCAGCTCCTCCCCCTGAAATATAACCTATAACAGGTCATTAATTTCTTCTAGTAGCCAATGTTATAGTAGACTACAACATTGTAAAATGTATTAAAAAATCTTACAATGTTGCTAGTAAGGTAGTTTTATCTCACTATTTCTTGCACTATTTTAGTTAACAACTCATTTTCGTTGCCACTAATAGATGTTGCTTCAGAGAAGTGGCCTATTTCTGAAAGTCATCTTTGTTTAAAACTGCCAAAACAAATACTCAAAATCTCAGACAGTGAAGATGCTGAGTTCCTGTAGCACACTGCAGCATTTCAACTGGGCTTACGTGACCTGTGACTGAATCATCAGATCTAAATGTATAGAATTTATTATGTCAACTGTAATGTAAGAGCAGGAATCATAATAACGTGAATTTTGATGGATTGTTACTTCCCCCGGTACTGGAGATTTGGTACAAATTTCTAATGCTTTTACCACTGAGCACAGTTACTAGTTACAACCTGATCTATTTATGTTTATTTTGAAGTTTATTCCACAGAGATCTATGAGGTTTATCACCAAGTAAATGAGCTTGAGCTTTTCATTCTGTAAAGCAGTGTCTCTCAGCCTTTGGTTAATGTTTTGGACTTCATCTCCCAAAAACTGAAGCCAATTTAGCTAATGGGCAGAGATTCTGGGAAGCCAAGTCCAAAAACATGTGGAACATCAAAGGTTGAGAATCACTGCTGTAAAGGTTTTGTAGCTTTGTGTCCCAGTGAACAAATTTTTCAATTACAGCTTTATTAGCAGAGTGACCATGTGACTTTCTCAGGAATTAAAAGACAGGCTGTGCTTGAGAAATGGCTAACAAAACATCTGAAACCATGCTTTGAATCTGAATCACCAATTGGAGCAAATCATGGTTTACAACAGGGATCGATAGGCTTCAGAGCTACCATTTTTTGGGACTCCAAAGGATTTCAGGGATCCATCACAGGTATTATTTTGGAGGACAAGAAGTGGTATTCAGTCACTTTGGGCTACATTTGAAAGCAAAAATAAGGCTATTTCAGAATGGGATAGTGAGTGAAACAGTTTGGAAGGGCCTATTTTAGTCTAAAGAAATATGTGGGATTTTTTTTTGGCTGAAAAACTTATATTTTTCAGCTGATTTTTTTTTTATAGAGTTTGGAAGCATGCTGATGGTCTCAAGATGCCTACCTGTGGTTTAACATTACATCTTATCTGTAAATGTCTTATTCTTCCTTCAGAAGCTGCTGTTTCAGATGGCATCCAGGCTTCTTAGAGATAATGGGAGAAAAACAGGAGATAGGGAACTCCCTCAAACATCCACATGAGCAGGACAAATGTTTTTGAAAAAGAGCTGTTTCTTACATACTTAGCTATACAGAAAAGTCTCAGCCTGTCTTGTGCATAGTTCTTGGAATGATTAAAATACTTTCTTTGTTGCTTCAATTAATAAAACAATGAATGAATGGAAAAGCAGGTAAATACAAGATACGGCATTTTCAGAAAAAAGAAGCATGGAAGATATGGAGGAGGAGCATGGCGCATGGCTCACCTGAGGATGTGGATACTGCTCTCATTTCTTGGTAGCCCCATTTGACTTTGGTCCTGTCAGCAGTGCATTCATTACTAGTGGTAATGATAGCTGCTCTACACCCAACATTATACAGGCTTAAGACCCTTTGAAACTAACCAGATTTTAACAATTAGCTGCAAAGGAATTTGACAGCATTTGATTTCCCCTAGATTGTGACTACTACAATAAGCAGCACAGCACTATGTATTCGTGTATGTCCCTCTTTCTGTTAGATTGCATATCACAATATGCATGATTCATATGACATTACTCTAGATCTCATGAAGCCAATTAAGTTAGGCTTCCTGCAATGTCTAATTGGGCTTCTTTGTATTCTAAGCACTTTCTAATTAAACAAACAAACACTTCTCTGCTGATCTGTGATACCATGGCTTGCAAATGCTTATTTCTTTGTTTCCATTATAATCCTGTAGATATAGCCAAGATCCTACATGTGAGATAAAATGTAACTTTACATTTACTGTATTTTTTGGCAGTAGTGCAACTTCCACCTCATGACCAAATTGTAATGTGAAATCAAATCTGCACTCATCCAGGTGCATGGGCCTCCATGTGGAACATGTATTCATATGTGATATGCAGTTCTGTATAATGGCCCATATGTGGGACTCTTCTGTTGCAGACCGGAACTCACTATGCTTGTTCTGCATCAGAAAAAAATGTCCAGCGCTTCCACACCAGACATAAATATGCATTGGACACCAACAAGATTCTAATGAACAAGATGTTAAAGAGGGCATCTTCTGGCAGCCTGACAATCATTTGTTCATGAGATTTTGGACTCACAAAAGAATTCTGGCTGCAAAGCTCTTTGATTGACTGGAATATCACAGATATCAATCAGAGAAGGGTTTGAATCTGCAGAGTTATCGTTGTTGTTGTTGTGTGTCTTCAAGTAATTTCCGACTTATGCAAGCCCTAAGATGAACCTATCATGGGGTTTTCTTGGCAAGATTTGTTCAGAGAGGGTTTTTCTTTGCCAAGCTCAGATGCTGAGAGTGTGTGACTTACCTAACATCACTCCATGAGTTTCCATTGCTGAGCAGGGATTTGACTCCTGGTCAGAGTCATAGGCCAACATTCGCCTCACCATGCTGGCTCACTCTAGATATTGTTGCTGGAGACGAAAACCCCTTTAAAGTGGTTATCACTAGTTAAAGTGGGGCAGATCTGGGTAGGAAGATAATCTTTTTTCTTGGAATCAGCAAGAGTTTTTCTGTGATAAAACTTTCCCCTAAGTCTAAATTTGACAAAGCTGATACAAAAGATTGAGTGAGGATTGCCAGCTCTAATCGCTAGAACATCTGGTGAATTCTCTGCAGGGGGAGCTCTGAGGGTTTCATCAGTGATGGAGTTGTAACCTTGACAGAAAAATTAGCATTTAGCACAACTCAGATTATACAGTACAAGACAACAGGGGTATTTTCAAATCAGCAGGGCAAGACTTATGGATCACACAAGAATTATAGATCAGGTGATATCTCTAGTTAAAATGAGAAGGATTGTTTAGTGTGCATTAGAAGTATTTTTGCTTTGCTTGCTTATATTCTTAGGATAATACAAACAGAGAAAGATGGAAATGCCTTAGAACCTGCAAAGTCATTAAGATGTTCAAACAGAAATATGTGTTTAGGTAATCCTGTTGGATATTATCTACCAACGTGTTTTAGGCTGATTTTTGTGTGTGAGTCTTTTAATTAACCAACTATGTCTTGCAGATATTAAAAAATGTATTGTCTGGTGATCCTAAATGGAGACAATTTTTTCTTAAATTAGGTGGCAATGCAGAATTAGAAAAAAAATCCATGCTGTGTTTAAACCAGGAAGAAACAATTAGCAGGGATGACTGAATCAGTATGTTTGGCTTCATGTCAGTTGCATATAGATTCATTTAGAATCACAAAAATGTATATGCATTTTATTGTAAAATATCCTTTTTCTCATAAAATCTTGCCATTTCCTCCCTTATTTTCTCATCTCCTTTTACCATTATCACTTGTTTTCCCTTTAAAATAATAATTCTTTTATTTCCTCTTTTCTTTCTTAAACCTCATGCCATTCTCCTCACATTATTTTGATCCATAGTTTTAAATTCATTCCTTATATACAGTTGATTTTTTGTAACCGTTAACTGGTTCAAATCCGTTCTTTCTTTCTTTTTTCTATCCCATTCGAGTTTAGTTTTAGTGTCTCTATTTCTCTGGTAATCCTGTTAGAGAGCTTCTACTTCCTTTACAAGTTTTTGCCTATATGTATATTTAGCATTTACATTCCAGTCTCTATGATAATACATTTCCCTCTAATCACAGTTTTAAATGCATCCCATATTACTTGTTCTTTTACACTCTCTGAACAATTAATTTCAAAATATGATTTTATTTCTTTCATTAATTTCTTTTTATTCTTTTACTATTACTACTGGATCGAACCTCCATTTTTTAAATTCTTATTTTCCCTGGAAATTTTATAGTTAGGTATAAAGGAACATGATAAGAGATCCAGAATCTAACTGTATGCATTTGTTCTATTTACAAGCTATTTGCTTGATTTACTAAGAAGTAGTCTATATGATTTATTTTTTTATACTGGGCTGAGAAACATGTATTATTATAATGATTACTACCAATCATATCATATCCTTCTACTAAATTCCATTCCTTCAGATTCAATTTATTATTATTATTATTATTATTATTATTATTATTATTAGCTTTATTTATAAAGCGACGTAAATCTACACGGTGCTGTACAAAACCAAGTAAAATCAAGACTATAAAAGCCTGCCTATGGCGTGCAATCTAAAAGTTAAAGCAACAAATTAAAAACATCATATAAAACAAGTTAAAACAGCAATATCCACTATTGAGTCAAGCATCTGAACAACCAGGACACAATCACAGACTCCCTGGGAATGCTTCCCTAAACAATATGGTCTTTAACTCGGCTTTGAAGCTGGTTAGAGATGTGTTGAGTTGTGCTTGTAAGGGGAGGAGGTTCCAGGAGTGAGGGGCAGCAAGCGAGAAGGGACGAATCTGGGACGGGGCAGTGGAAATCCTTGGCTGGGACAGGAGACCTTGGCTACCAGAACGGAGGGAACGAGTGGGGATGTAGGGAGAAAGTAGTTCAGAGAGACAGAGGGGCCAGCCCATGGAGGGCTTTAAAGGTGAGCAGGCGAAGCTTGTACCAAATGCGGAAGGGAAAGGGGAGCCAGTGAAGGGATGACAACAGAGGGGAGACATGGTCATACCGGTGAGCGAGTGAGATAATACGAGCAGCTGAGTGCTGAACAGAAATCAATGGGTGGAGGTGAGAGAGAGGAAGCCCTGCCAAGAGAAGATTGGAGTAGTCAAGTCGAGAGACCACTAGGGCATGGACCAAAGTCTTTGCAGTAGAAGCAGAGAGATATGGACGGATTTTGGAAATATTATAGAGGAAAAATCTACAGACCTTGGCTGTGGCCTGAATCTGAGGGATAAATGACAGAGAGGAGTCGAAAATGAAACCAAGACTGCGGGCTTCCTCAACCGGCTGGATACAGATGTTGTTGACAGAGATAGAAAAGGAATATTGAAGGGTGGGCTTAGGAGGGAAGACAAGAAGCTCTGTCTTAGACATGTTGAGCTTCAAATGCCGATGGAGCATCCAGTGAGAGATAGCTGTCAGACAAGATGAAACTTGCTGCTCAAGCCCTGGCGAAAGGTCAGGGGTGGAAAGATACAACTGGGTATCATCGGTGTACAGATGATAAGAGAAGCCGAAAGAGCTGATAAGTTTGCCAAGAGACAGTGTGTATAGAGAGAACAAGAGGGGACCCAAAATAGAACCCTGAGGAACTCCAACAGATAGGGGAACAGAGGACGAAGTCTGGCCACCCAAGACCACTGCAAAAGATCTATCTGACAGGTAAATTTATCTTTTTCACCTATTCTTTAACTTCCTTTTCTCTTTTCTTTATCCCCTTTAAATTGAAGAATTCTACTAATTTCTAAATACATCACCCTCTGAGAAATTATACAGTTAATACATTATTCAAGAAATTGTATTGATTCTAATTTGGGTCATAAATACAGGCTAAAGTTACTTTTGTATTCCATAGTTTCCCTTTTACAAAAATATATCTTCCCTCTTTATCTTTCAGTATTTTATCTGATTGAAGCTTTGTATTCTGATTAAATATAATTGCTACTCCTCTTGCTTTATTCGTTCCCCTTGATTCTAATTGAATACAGTATTCCATTTCTTATAATTAAAAAGGATTTTGTTATCTCGTTTTTTATGCATTTCTTGAAGAAAGGCTATACTTACCTTTTGTTCATTTAGTAACTTATTTAAGTGGTATGTTTTAATATGGGTACCAAGACCATTAACATTCATTGACATAAATTTAAGTTCTTGCATATTAACCAAAGCTTCCCCCCTATTGTACAGCATATTCCACATTATTATAACAGTTGTAAGACATCCTTCCCTTCCCCCATTTGGATTTATAGTTCCCTCTCCCCATAGAGAGCATAAGCTTTAAACTGCCTAGTCATCATTCCACAGATATAATACCCTTCCCCAACTGCGCATTCCCTTCCCTCTCATTACCTTCTTATGTAACTTATTATCATCTCCATAATTCTAATACTTCATCTGAATCAATACTATAAACATCACGATACTTTTCATTCTATTTATACTATACTGTTCCTTTAAAGAACTATGAAATATTTGATGCCATAAAGAAAATAAAGATGTCTGTATACTAAAGAATAAAAAGTAGACAGACTTCCTTATTTTCCTTATGGCATCAAATATTTCATAGGCGGGTTACAGATCGCCCATTTGGGGCGGGCTGTACCCGCCCCTTTCCCCGGTGTATCGGGGCCTCAGCTGCCAGAACGGCAGCCACTGAGGCCCCGGTCCGCCGCTTTTCAGGCTGCGGGGAAGCGGCAAAAGGCCCCCGGCGGTGGGGAGGAAGAGAAACCCTTTCTCCCTTGCTTCGCTGGGCACAGCCGTCTGAAGGCTGCGCCCAGCGACGCAAAGCAGCACCGCAAACCAGGAAGGAGCTCCGAAACAGAGCTCCTTCCTGGTCCGCACAAAGGGCGCACTAAGCGCCCTGGCGCGGATCGATGACGTCACGTCCGCGCCACCCCGTATAGAGGTGGTGTGGTCGTGATGTCGTCATGGCGGCCCCCATGTGGAAGGGGAGCCGCCATTTTGTACGGACTGACTCTGTACTTTAATGGTGGTCTGTAACCCGCCATAGTGTTTTAAAGAACAGGAATGGTCCATTTCTAATGTTGTACGTCGTATTTAGAAATCAAAATCTTGACCATTCCTATTCTTTAAAGCACCATGAAATATTTGATGCCACAAAGAAAATAAGGCCCTCTAATGCTGGATAGTGTTTAGAGAGTCAGCATGGTGTAGTAGTATGAGCATTGGACTAGAATTCTAGAGACCAGGGTTTGAATTCCGGTTCAGCCATGTAAACCTACTGGGTGACCTTGGGCAAGTCACACTGTCTCAGCCTCAGGATGGCAGTGGCAAACTCCCTTTGAAAAAACTTGCCAAGAACACTCCATGATAAATTCACCTTGGGGTTCGTCAAAAACTGGAAACCACTTGAAGGCATACAACAAGAAGATAGTGTTTAAATAATGGAAGGAAATATATCTTCTATAAAAATTTGGATCTTTTTGGGAAAATTCCTTGTTGGAACAGCTCCACCAGCTGCCGCCTGTGTGTTTCCAGGCACAATTCAAAGGAGTGCTTATCAGGCTCAGTCTGAGGTTGTTTGAAGGACAGTATCTTCCTGTATGATTCTGCCAAGTTCTAAGATCTATTCCACCATCTTCACAGGCATGATTGGCAGGAACATAAGAGAAGGCCTTCTCTGTGGCTGCTTCCACACTTGGGAACTTTTTCCTTAGGGAAGTTAGGGTAGCTTCTTTATTTTCCTTTCGGTGGCAGATTCAGACCTCTCTTTTCCAGGAAGCTTTTGAAAACTGATTTTAACAAAAATGGATTTTATGGTGCTTTACTGTTTTAAATCTGTTTTTAAAATAAGATTTTAATATGTTTTAATCTTGATTTTGTATTTTTCAAAAAATTATTTGTGTTTTATTGTATCCCCTGTCTTTTTGTAAGCCACCTTGAGTCTCAGTCTAGGAGAAAGGCAGGATATAAATAAATGATGGATAGATTGGGGGGGGGGGAGGTGAATGCAGAGAACTATAAAAGACATGACAGTGGTTCTAAAATATGCATTTCCTGCTCAATTGAAAATAAAAACTCAATGAAAATACAAACTCAAAGCACTTGTTGCTCTCAGATTATTTTTGCTTCCAAGTTCTGGATGATATGTGCTCCCCTCTGAGCTATGAACAGTTCTTTTCTCTTTCTGCTTTTAAATTGTTTGATAAGTTATTTTACTTTTCTGGTTTTTTAATCTGGTAGTTCTGTGTAATACTTTTATGTTTTTAATTTTTATTGTTTTTGTTAGATTTTTTTATTTTTTATATACCACATAGGTTACAAAAATCATAAAACATATTTCAAATAACTAGAGTAAATTAAGTCATATACAAACACACAGTAAGGGAAACAAAAAAGGAATTTTAGGAGCAACATTGCTGAACAATTTATCATTAAAGTCAACAGAGTGTTCCTAACACTAGAACACAATCTGGAAGTTCACACAATGCCCAATGGTAGCCTAATGGTTTGGCTCAGTATGAAGCAGCTTCCTGTGTGTTCCTCTGAATGTGTTACGTGGAAAAACACATTTTCATAACTGTATTAGATTTTCCTATGGCTCAGTTCTTGGCAGTATTATTTGAGTAAAATGATGTGTGTGTGTGTGTGTGTGTGTAGCAGTAAACCTGTGATGCCTGCTATGACCCTTGTCAATTTAGTGTAGGATATTTCTATGAAAGGCCATTGTATTTGAGCCACTGATACCTGATGTCATTGACTTGTAAGGAAAGCCAGGGGCTTTGTTTCTACATCTCAAACAGTGGAAACAGAAATACCTTGTGATCCTCTACTTGAGTCAGAAAAGTTTGAATATTTAAATGTATTTGAATCTAATTAGATGCCTGAGTGATTTTTAAGTGCATTTGACTATTTCACAGCAGCCAAACAGGCTTAACGAGAATCGACTAGTGTACTTCATGTGTGAACATAAAGAAAGCCTAATATATCAGCTCCGGCTGTGAGTAATTTTAATGTTATTTAGCTCCTTCCAAAGTGAATCTGAACTACCAACAAAACAGCAGGCAAAAAACAAAACATGAACTAAACTGGAATCAAATTGCTACAGTTTCAGTAGATGTACGTTTGAAGTTCTAACCAAGCAACAAACTCTGTTCTGTACCCCTGCCGTTCTTTGCTTTTCCCTTGCTATGAACAGGGCCACTGTAGTGCAATGTGAACATACACCAAGTGACAGTCTCAACATCAAAGATCTAAGTGCAAGAGAGATTTATTAGGAATGAATATTCCTAAAATGTATGTCTAGAACCAAAGCCTAGGTGCTCCCCAGGGTTCATCAAAGCACAGCCCTAAATTCAAAAGCTGTATTTTATACTGGCATGCCAGGAGAAGGAATTTAGGGCTCTCAGAAAATAGAATGCTGTCTTTTCAGAGTGACAATCTTGATTGGGGAAAAGCATTGAGATTTGGCAGGAGTTGTACTGGTGGTTTTTTTTGGGATTTCCCCCTCCAATACCCAAACAATATGCTTATTGTTGCAGTCTATTTCTTGTGAATTTCCATGATGAGCTGTGACTTTTCAAACCTAGGGCAAGAGGTGGGTTTTTGTTCTCTGCCAGGACTTTCTAATACATCATGCTGAGGAAGAGAGAAAACATCACTCACACTGCATTTGAAGCAGGGGGAAAAAGGAAAAAGAAAAAGGATATAATCCTGGAGTCTTTCAGACATGAACACATCTGGGGAAAAGAACAACTGCTACAAGGTGTGCAACCTGGGAACAAAATAGATCATCTGGATGGCCAATAGGCCATCTGAAAAGAGTCCTCAGTATATTAATTGAAATAGCTTATTTAGGTGGAGCCACGCAGTGTGGTGTAGTGGTTTGAGTACTATGACTCTGGAGACCAGGGTTTGAATCCCTGCTTGGCCACAGAAACCCACTGGGTGACCTTGGGCAAGTCACACACTCTCAGCCTCAGGAACGCCATGGCAACCTCCTCTGAACAAATCTTGCCAAGAAAACTCTGTGATAGGTTCAGAAATTACTTGAAGGCACACAACAATAAATCCTCCTTTCGGATGAACAAAGGAGAAAGTAGCTTTGACACTGGAGGATACATGATGGGAAGGAGAGGGTCGGATTCCTGCCAAAGCTACTTAGCTTGAGAGCATTCTGTATGAGGTTTTGTGTAGGCATGAGACTCATTGGTGTGAAGAGGCCACATTGTGTCTATCTTTCTTTGGCTGGTGTTTGATAATTCTAGATTAGATGCTGTTCAGATATTTGTATTATATGTTTTTATACTATTGTTAAATAAAAATTAAAGGGTGTCTTATATATTGCAAGAAGATAATGCAACCCCCCCATGATTATTTAAATCAGAGCAGAACTGACAACATACGTCTCCCAAACTAAGTCAACTAACTCTTGGGTTGTATTGATGTCCACTCTTGGAATATCTGTGCCTGTTTACTGTTCTGATTTAGTTAACCTTGGGCTGTTAGTTGATTTTGGCTTTGGATCCTATTAATTTGCTTTACCTTAGTCACTGATAGGGCTCTGTTTGTTTGGATCTTAGTTCTGCTTCCTGAACATGAGCTTTGGATATCCTTTACCTTTGCATACCTAGAACCATGACATAAGGATATTTCTGAGAACGCTTTAAAACAAGGGTCTACTTCCCTATTCCCCTTGATTTAAAAGGTAAATTTTTGGGGTGTGTGTGTGTGTGTGTGTGTGAGAGAGAGAGAGAGAGAGAGAGAGAGGTATAAATGGATTGTGTGTGTTTTAATTCTCTGTAAGCCGCCCTGATCGTTGGAAGGGCGGGGTATAAATAAAATTTTTATTTATTTTATTTTATAGCACATACATCTCATGGATTAAATACACAAATAGATATGGCATCTCTGCCTTTTGCTGTGACATGAAGTATTATTGTCCAATTCTTCTTTGTCAGTGTATTGTTTTCATAAAGTAACTTAGCCAAAGCCACAGTAGTGAATGCAGAACTAGCCGAAGTACCAGTTCTCTGAGATTTAGGAGATTTTCAGACAGGGAAAAAAAGCTGGGAACAATTGTGCTGTAGATTTTCAGATGATGTCACAATCATCCAGGAGTTAACCCATGAATATCCAGGAATGCTCCAGCAACAAACCATTCCCTGTGAAGTGATGTGTCTGAAAATCTTCAGTGCAATCCTGTGACTTTGCTGGGAGTATGCCTTTTTCTCCTGGCATTTCCCCCCAGTATGAACATCTCCATAGAAACTCATCCCTCCAAGTGTTCTGATCTCTTTCTCTCTGTTCTTTCTCTTCTCTTCTCCTATCTTGTTCTCTTTCTTGCTGTTCTTCTTTTTCTTCTTATCTTAGCAGGGCTCATTCAGTCTTGCCATCCCCCCCTCCCCCATGACAAATCACCCCTACTGTTGAAGATATCAGGATCCTGCAGAAAAAATCAAGACAGGGAGCTGTCTCTAGGCCCTATGGAAAAGTTAATATCCCTATTCTATCTTGAGCTTCTTTTGTTATGGTTCAGGGAAGTTAGGGAAACATGCCACTGCCTAGTAACAAAAGATGGTATTGCATCTTACAGACAGATTTTAATTAACCAATTTCTCCAATTTAAAATGATCCTGAGGGTTTTCTCAATAAGTATGCCAAGATTCAAGTATCTATGGTTCATTATTTTAGGCCTATGGCAGATATAGAGACACATTTTCTTATGGTTGAAGATCACTAAAATGTTATAAAATAGTAAGCCAACTGTGGAGTTCCCAAGAATACTTTATTAACATTAGCAATTTGGGGTGCAGGAAAGTAAAAAAGTTTTGCACAACAGAAGAACCACCAAGACTGAAGCAAGAGGGAGAAGATGAGAACAACCAAAAGGTGTATGGAGGGGAGAAGAAACAGATGCGGGGAGAGAGAAGGGAAGAAGAAATTTAGTTGTGAGTTGGAGAGATAGAAAACAAGAATGAAAGAAATTAGGGAATGTGGGAGAACATGTGTAGGCAGGAACTGCAGAGAGGAAACAGAGAAGGGAAGGAGAAGAAGACAAGAAAGAGGGAGACAGAGTGGAGTCAAAAATCAAAAGAGAAAGTTGTCAGGTGCCTAGGTACAGCTGAAGAAGAAAGGCATTTATACCAGGCTTTTTGCTCTCTATTGTGCAAATAACATTCACAGTTTAGATCAGTGCTTCCCAAAGTAGATATTGACCCCTAGGGGTGAAGGAAAGAACCATGGGGGCAGTGATGGGAAAAGGGGCAGCAAGGAGGCTTTCAGTCAAAGCATTCGTGCACAAGAAAGGCAAGGGGAACCAGTGGTCTTTAGAACTATAGTTGGGATGAGGGTTGCATAAAACTTTTTTTCAGGGTCCCTTAAAACCACCACATAGCCATGCTGACTGCTTCCTATGGTGGTGTCTCCTGCTCTCCACCTCAGACAAGCTCACTCCTTTAGCCTTGTCTTTTGCTAGTAGTGATGGTTGGAATTTCTTGTGAGTGTAGGGCATAGCTTCTGTGGCTCAGCTTTTGGGACAGACTGATTGACTGGACTGAGGCGTTAGAGCATGTGGCAGCCAGGGAGAAGTGGTGGCAAAAAGGAGCTGTCACATTTGGCGCCCCAATTAAGCTTTGTGAGCTTTGCCAAGACTTGGCCTGCAGGTTGGAACTGCAATACTGTTTCTGTTTTGTTTTGCTGAACAGGCTGAGAGAAGAGGTAGCAGAAGAAACAATGTTTGGGTGAACACTTGAAGCTATTTGGGGAAGACACGTCTTTGTGGAAGGAGGGGGAGGAGTATCTGGAGTCAATTTATGGAAATAATCCTTTGCAGGTCCAATAGTTAAAATCTCTTCCTTTCGCCATCTTACCAGTCTCCAGTGCAGAGTGTGTGGTCTCTGTTTACCCCAAGGGTCAGCAACCTGCCTTCTCTGGGGTCCTCCAGGAGGGCTCTTGCGGTGGCAGCGGGCCCCCCAGAGGCCCATTGCCTTCACTGGGGTCCTCCAGGAGGGGCCCAGCAGTGGCAGCGGGCCTCTGGGAGGCCTGTTGCCTTCGCTGGGGCCCTCCAGGAGGGCTCTTGCGGCGGCAGCAGGCCTCCCAGAGGCCTGTTGCCTTCACTGGGGTCCTCCAGGAGGGCGACAGCGGCGACAGCAGGCCTCTGGAAGGCCCGTTGCCATCGCCGGGGCCCTCCACCCCCCAGCTTCGGCCCCTCAGTTGTCTGAGGGACAGCAACCCAGCCCCTGGCTCAAAAAGGTTCCCTACCCCTGGTTTACCCCCTACACACATACTGGCTGCACCCAGTCCACCCCAATGATCTTCTTTACAGGAGAAGCTTCTCCCTTTCCACATGGTCATATTGGGAGCTGCAACTGAGCAGCTGGCTGAAGAGCCACCAAGAGGCGTCTTGCCCACACTGGCCTTTGCCACAAGGCAGTGGTGTCACTAGGATTGATATCTCTGCTGTGATAACTCAGGATGTCACCCCCACCATTAACATTTTCCCTACCGGACTATACAGAATATTTAGCAATGCTTTTTGTACTAATCTTATACATTAAGAATTTCTTACATCACTGTAAGTAATGGCAATAGTTGTAACATAAACAACTCCTAAACAACCTCTTCATCCTCCTAACCTCTGGAGCTGGAGGCTGCTCTCTCCCATTCACACAAGAGACTCCAGCGTCATGAGTGGGATGCAGAAGGAATCTAGAGATTCTTCCTCCTATTAACTCCTAATGCAGAAGGCTGCTGTCAGAATCTGAGGCAAGGATTACAGAAGGAAACCAGGGATTCTTTGGTCTTCTAACTCCTGAAGCAGAATCCCTGGATTCCTCCTGCACCCCACTCATGAAGCTGGGGGTGGTTGTCTCCTAACCACTGTCTTCTGCATTAAGAGGAAGAAGAATCCTTGAATTCCTCCTTAACCTCCTGAACGCCTGAAGGCTGCTGTCTCCCAAGTTAAGCAAATGAAAAATCCCTGGATTTATCCTGCACTCCACAGGAAGCTGCTCTTGTAACAGTGCAGACAGCAACCTTCCCCACACTCCCTCCCTCCCTGGAGTTTATCAGACAAGGGAAATTGGAAGTATAATCTAATGGCAATCCGAACGCAATCATGGGCTTTAACGTTATTGCATGATAGACTACCACATGCAATTTCGGGCAATGGCAAGCTATTTTCAGGCAATAGGAAGTCAGTTCGAATGCAATTTGAATTCACGTAAATTTGCTGAAGTAGCGAATTCACGTGAATGTGTTCTGGCCCCACTTTCTTTTCATTTGAAATTAAGAGAAATTCCTCCCATGTGATAAACCCCCCTCATTCTCCTGCCTGATTCCCCCTTTCTCATGGATGGGGCTAAGTCATACTAAAGAGGATGCAAGAACATCCTGTCCTGTCTCCTTCTCTTCTTCAAGAGGGTGCTTGAAGCTCAGTGGTCAGAAAAAGGAGAGGTCTTGTTTGCCCCACTTTCTGGCCACACCGTCTCTTTGTTGAGCTCCTTCTGTCTTACAAGGTATGTTAATGCTATACCCTGTTTCTTCCAAAAGGCAGACATTTAAGGAGCAACAGTGGTGTTTTCTGGGTGGTGGTCATGGTGTCATCCCACTTTTAGTATCACTCAGTGTGGCATGCACCCCACATGCCTCCTAGTGCCACAAGGTTAGGGTTGTTTTGAATGTGCAGTAGAATAGCAGACCTAATATTAAGAAAAATGTATGGTGTGTGTGTGCTAGGCTTGTCATTCATTAGGAAAGGGGGTGATATTTTGGAGACCACTGATTTAGACGATAAACAATTTAACAGCATAGACAATTTAGAAAGAAAAATCTATTTCAGCTTCATGATAAGGCCGGAAACTGTTCTTGGAAAGTTAGCAATGCTAGAAATATTGATCCTTTAATACACCCACAACATCCACAACTGTTACTTGGCTTTCAGCATTATTTTCAGCATTAAAGTATATTTGATCTTAAAAAAAAAGAAAAGAAAAGAAAAGAAAAAAGTTAGCAATGCAATAGGAAAGCCACAAAACAGCAGGACAGTAGTACCATACTTAGAGGCTCCTGAACCAAGAAATATTTGAGACAACTCATTATTTCCCCATTCTGAATGTACCCTCCTGCTGAACCCTGATGCTGGTCATGGGCTGAGAAACTTTGAGAGGGGAGGAGATGTTCAGGCATCCCTCCCAGAGAATCTGTAGCAGCTGCTCTTCAACAGGAGGGGCCAGCAGTGTACAGTGTCTTTTTCTTTTTCGAGATAGCCATATCACCCTGAAATATTTTATCTCACTGTGAGCCCTAGGACAGAGGGCACAGGCCCTGAGATCTGGGAATCCCAGTTTCATAAGGAAATTAACTGGGGATATGCCAGAGAAGAAGTTAGAAGTTCCTGCTTGCCATGGATTTCTACCATACACTATCACGTTTTCTTCAGGAACTAGACGTTTCTCTAGACAGTTTACAGTTTCCTTGATATCACATCCTGATTGTGCACACAGATGTGACTGCTTGAGACAGTATTGTGCACCATGTGGTTCATGAAAGATAATCACAGACATGCATGTTGTTTTAACAGGGGTTTAATAAGTCATCTGCTGGGGAAAGAGCAGATACAAATATTGTGTGTGCATTCCTCTATGAAGTACGTCATGTGAACACATGAAATAGATTCAAATTTGATGTACAGGTGCTGACTGTTTTGAAAGAGTACCCCCCCCCTCCCATGTGTAATTGGAGGCTGTTCGGAATACCTCTTTATAGCACTCCTCTACCCAAGAGTCCCCTGTTGCCTTTGGTTTTGCACTTGAAACAATAACATTGCAGTTGTTGAAACAATCTCATGTAAGACGTCCAAACACGTGTCCCACAAAGCTGTCCTGCTGAAAATTCTCCCCAGCTGGGCAGTTTTGCATTTCTATCCTAACATTTCTTTGCATAGTGGGTGTCCCTCTAAAAGAATAGAGAACAAAAGTATCTGCTTCAAAACATGTACCAGCTTAGAGAATTCTCTCACAACTTGTCTTAGTTTCAATTTAGTTTCACCACCAAGATTGGCTGTTTTTAAGTGACAGATCCCATTCTGATCAGAGTAGTAGAACAACAGGATGTTGGCAGGGATGATCTCATTACGCTGCAGCTGCACAAAGACTCCTAGTCTTTCCAGCACTTCTCTGTGTAGATGTTTTTGCCTTTACCAGGAGAAAAGACACCACAGCTGAATCACTTGTGACATCCACATCAAGATGCAGAGCATCCCTTTCCTCTAAGGTATAGCACTAGTTGGCTACCTGCTTGATCACACAATTAATAAAATACACCAGTACATCAGTAAAAGAGAATTAAAAACAGCATTGGAAGCAGTAAAAACCACAATTCTTCATAAAAGTACCTCTTAAGAAGACCATCCATATCATGACTGAAAAAGCCCTAGTTGCAGTCAGGGCTTATTATTTCTGGTTGGGAAAGAGTGTCTTAACCTGATCTTAATGAATTGTTAGATTTGTGTGGGTGACATTAATCCTTCCTTCTTTCATTTTGTTTTCTAAGCTTTATTGGTCAAGACCAGCACAGGATGCCAGGGAAGAAGTTTAATACCAGCAAAATAGGCTCCATGTCACAGGTTCTGATCAAAATTCTGGCAGCTGTGTTTTCCACCCGTTGAGGTTTCTGGCCTTCAAAAACAACTCTGGGTACAATGTAATGAAGTAACAAAAAGCTTTAAGCGAGGGGCAGATAGACTTGAAACTTGATGGAATGAGAAGGACAGAGCCATTCGTATTATCCCTGGTTTCGCAATCCCCACATCCACCTGCTCCCCTAGTCTTCAACTTCCTGCACTGAGCAGGAAGAACTGAAGAGATACTTTGAAGAAGACTAGGGATGAGATGTGCAGCCATGAAAGAACTAGATATGATCCCAAAGAGTAAAGATATACAACTGAGCATTAAAATTAGAATGATCAAAGCCCCATTATCATATACAGATGTGAGAGCTGGATAGTTGTAAAAAAGACAAAAAGGAAGAAAATAAACTCATTTGCGATGAGATGCTGGAGAAGAGTGCTGAGGATACTGTGAACAGCTAAACAAATGGGTCCTTGAACAGGTCAGGGTTGAAATCTCCCTGAAAGCCAAGATAATCAAATGAGATCATTATACTTTGGCCATATCATGAGAAGGCATGACTCATTAGGAAGACCTCATGCCAGATGGATTGATTCAATTAGGGAAGTCATGAATCTGAATTTACATGGCCTAAGCAGAGTATTGGAGGATAGAGGATTTTGGAGGTGTCTCATCCATGGGGTCACCATGAGTTGGGGTCAACTCGAGATCAGTTAACATCAAACAACATTTTTTCCCCTACTGTCAGGCCCCTATAATCATGTTTTATTTCTCTGTTCTCAGACTATTTGCATTCTCTGTCTCCAAGACTGGAATTTGTAACAGGAAATAAATTAGCGTTGGTGATGTTAGACGTGGTGGCTATCACTCTCACATCCATTGAAAGGTGATACATTGTGCAGAATCAATATTTTCATCAAGGACATGGGTAGAGAACAAAGAATATATTTGTTGGGGAAACAAATCTATGATGAGTGATTGTAAACACTTTAAAAGCTAGGATTAGAATGTCAAATGATCCTGATAAATTGGACAGTTAGCCAACAATCGATACAATGAAGTACTGTACTTAAGGGAGAAAAATGTTTCCACTTTCTTCAGCATATCTGAGTCTTCAATGGAGTAAAAGCAACAAAGAGACTCTTCTTAACAATTCCAGGACTGGGTAGAATATGAACCTTGGTTGGCTCAATTCTATATGCTGTTGCTTTGCTTAACACACTTTTATAAGACATTGCTTCACTGTTTACATAGGGACAATTGTGTACAAGAAGGATTTCTCAAACTTTGTTGCAAACTCTTTCCCCAAGCATAACCAAAGACTACAAGTACTTGGGTGTGCATTTTTATCCATAAAGAACTCTTCAACAGATGGTTGTACTAGATACTGGCAGAATGTAAAGATCTATTTGAACTTGGTAGTCCTCATATACTAGTGACCAGGATCTTTCTATCCCAGGCCCTCTAGAGAGTGTTTGAAAAGGATAGTTGAAAATGCAGTCTCTGTATACACTGCATAGATGTTTGTGGGCATTATCACAGGCATATGCTACTGCTTTTTCTTTTTCTGTGCAGATCCCGAATTGCCAACTCAACAATATGAAGATCTATTGAACCTATAAGAAGCCACCCAAATTGAGTCTCTGTGTGCGTATGTATGTATGTATGGAAACAATTGCAGCAATTCTATGGTGCAGTTCTGGTTGGGGTGGAGCCAGATAGTTCATGCTCTTTATTTGACTCCTTGCAAGCTGGGCTTTATGAAGAGGGGAGTGTGATAGATGACAGGGCGCCTATCTCCATTCATTTCCCCCAGAATCCAACCAAATTCTTGAGTGTATATGTACCTGCAAGTCACTTGTTGACTTATGACAACCCCATGCATTTCATGGGGTTTTCTTAGGCAAGGGATACTCAGAGTGAAACTGGTTTTGCCAGTTCACTTCCTCTGAAATACAGTTTGCAGTACCTGTATTTGTTGGCAATCTCCCATCCAAGTACAGTACTATCCAGAGCTGATTTTGCCTAGCTTCTAAAATCAGATGGGACCTGCTTTCTTTGGCATGTTTAGGCCACAATCAAATTCATTGTTGTGTGCCTTCAAGACATTTCAAACTATGATGATGCTAAGAAATTATAGACAGGATTTTCTTTGCAAAATTTGTTCAGAAGGGGTTTGAGGCTGAAAGCATGTGACTTGCCCAAGGTCACCAAGTGTGTTTCCATAGCCAAGTGGAGGTTTGAACCCTGGTCCCCAGAGTTGTAGTTCAATGGTCAAATTACTACACCATATTGACTCTCTACATAAATCAGACATGATTACCTGGCTGGTGATACTATAGTTTCCTTTCAAGAAAACCGGTGGGTTGTCATTACACAGGTCTATATTGACTGTAGTTGTGTTGATTCTAGGTACGCTTCCATTGCCTGAGACTTGAACTTTGAAATGGTTAAAACACACATACATAACACAGGCTGCATCTACACTGCAGAATGAATGCAGTTTGAAACCACTTTAGCTCAATGCTATGGAATTCTGAGATGTATAGTTTTGTGAAATATTTAACCTTCTCTCTCAGAGGTCTGGGGTCACTACAAACTACAAATCCCAGGATTCCATAAGATGGAGCTGTAACAGTCAAAGTGGTTTCAAACTGCATTCATTCTGTAGTGTGACAGCAACAAACCACAAATCCCAGGATGTCATAGCATGAAGCCATGACAATTAAAGTGGTGTCAAAGTGCATTAATTTTGCAGTGTGGCAGCAGTCCCAGAGAGAGAGGAAAAGAGAGAGAGAGGGAGGGAGGGAGGGAGAGAATAGAAATGTAAGAGAAACAGCTAGTATGCTTTTTGAATTAAGAAAATAAGTATTAGTTAAAACATACACATGCTGCGGCTATTCCATTAAGATACTTTCTATTGAAGACTCATGTTAGAAAACTCATGGGCTTAAATCATTGGACTCCGTGTCCTCTCAACCTTGATTTGCCTATGTTGTGTCAACCTCAGGATGATATGACCTGTGAATGTAACAATATGATACTTGTAATTTGCACAAAAGTTGTGGCCAAACTGTTTAATCCATAGCATGACGTCCGGCCCTTTGTTTCAGGGCGAGTTGCAATACCAGATACTTTCGACAATGCTCTACCTATGGTGTTAAAACCCAAGGTTCATGTTAGTTGCTTCTTGAAAAAGAAATCTTGTTTCTCAGCAGTAAAGAAAACATGTCCCCATGACCTGCCATTTACCAACACCGAATGAAATTTTAGTTACAAGGGAACAGAGGATAACCTGAAGGCAGGAAGATCAAAAAGTAACTGTACTCTTGGAAAGGCGCTCTCTTTTTTCCTCATTTTTACTTGTTCCTCAGTCCTAGGTTTTGTGAACCAATTTGCTTTCTTTTGGGGCCTTGGGGTCTCAGTTTGCATTTTGGCTTTTTCTTTGACTGGACTCACTGAGCTCCATCTAGTGTCATCTTTTTTTCACAGAAGCTGTATTTTTCTGATTCTATAAATGTGGAGAAACAGTTAACTTCTTTCTGTATTTCAGAAAACAGAGGTAACTTTGTCTTTCAAAAATATTTAATTTTTACAATTTCAAGCTACCCTCTCCTAACCACAGGCTATCCTCAAATAAAAAGAATCATTTTCAAAGGCTTGAGACTTAAGGGCTAGTACATTATGATAATAGTGTTGTGCTTTGAATTTTTAAAGGAAAAAAGTGTTTAATTTTATGTCCACAAACTGTACACAGAAACTGCATAAACTGAGGCCATTCCAGACTAACTTCATTTGAGCAGTATTGGTGGATGGCACAATGGAAATGCTGAACCAGTGAGCAACACCTGCGCAAACAGCAAACTCTGTGGGAAAATAATTCAGAAAGGTTTTTTTTTTAAAAATTAAAGCTACCTGTATCCCTTTTACAAATCAACGATGTAACCGAACTTGGAATATTATGTATAATTTGGATCATCTTATAGGCTGGCCCAGCTACATTGGTACTAGCCTGAAGAAAGAGGCTCCTCCCTCCTTAATTGCATCTTTCGGCTGGTGAGGGAGAGAATAGGCTGGCCCAGCTCCATAAGGGGCTAGCCTGAAGATAGAGGGTCCTCCCTCCATAACTGTCATCCTTCGGCCTGGGATGGAGTGAACAGGCTGGCCCAGCATCAGGGCTAGCCTGAAGAAAGAGGCTCCTCCCTCCATAACTGTCATCTTTCGGCCTATGAGTGGGAGAGTAGGCTGGCCCAGCTCCATCAGGGCTAGCTTGAAGAAGAAGAGCCCTCCATCCAGTCCATCTGCCTTGGTCCAGGCCTCAGAGGGAGAGAAGATTGCTGGACCTGATCCCCTCACCATTCCCTTCTCCTTTTGTGTTGTGTCTTTTTAGATTGTAAGCCTGAGGGCAGGAAACCGTCTATTATCCCCTCTGTTGTAAGCTGCTCGAATTCCCAGTGATTGGGCGTCATATAAATAAATCCTATTATTATTATTATTATTATCTCCAAAAGATATAGTAGAGAACTAGGAAATCATCAGCAACAAATCTACACATGTGTATGATTTTAAATTGCCTTGAGCTGTTTTAATTGGTTTTACACTATCTTTTTTAACTTGTAAAATTGTTCAGTATGCTTTTAGTTTGTGCATATTATTGGTGCGGGACAGGCTGTTCAAAAACGGTCTCCCAGCACCTAGCTTTGGTCCGTGGGGAAGCTGCAGCCTCCAGACCACGGGACTTCCCTGCAGACTAAAAAGAACCTGCAAAAAGCGGGTTCTTCTTGTAGCGCAATTATGATGCCGCAGTGCACCAATGGCACACTTGCAACATTATAATGGTGCCGTGACACGTGGATGTTGGCATCCATCATGTAATGATTGCGGCGCCCATCTGTACAGGGCGCTGCCATTTTGATGCCCTTGTCACGGTCAAGGGGCAAGGGGCGTCTAGAAGTGCTGCCCCTTGCACGTGACAAGGGTGTCCTGTCACGCCCATCTGGATCAGGCCATTGTTTCCTTTTTAAATTATTTAAATTGATTTTAAATAATGCCTGATATCTGTAGATATAGTATAGAATATAATATTTTAATAAATTAAAATAAAGGTGCAGAAAAGGGTAAATCATAATGAACAAGGGACTGAAACAACAAATAAAGCAGAGGGCTGGGGGGGGGGCATTCAATTTAGGCTGCTTCCATGCTATAGAAATGCAACAGTTTGACATGTCCATGCTCAATGCTATGGAATTCTGGGATTAGTGATCCATGTCATTGTATTTCCAATTTCCAGTTTCTATGTATGGTTGTGAAAGCTGGACTTTGACAAAAGCTGATAGAAGAAAAACAACTCATTTGAAATGTGATACAATTCAAAGTGCTGGCTATGACTTAGGTCCAGATTATTTTGAGAGACCCGATCTCCCCATACAAACCTGCTAGAACCTTAAGATCTTCCAGGGAAAGCTTTCTCTTGGTCCCTCCACCCTCACAGGCTCGCCTGGTGAGGACACGAGAGAGCGCCTTCTCGGTGGCTGCTCCTGTCCTCTGGAATGCCCTTCCATGAGAAGCAAGGCTGGCCCCCTCTTTGCTTGCATTTTGTCAGCAGGCAAAAACAGCTCTGTTCAGGCAGGCTTTTAATGTATAGTCATGGGATGGGTTTTATACGGGATGAGTATTGTGATTTTATTGTGGTTTTAATGTTTGGAATTGTTTTATTGCAATAAGTTTTTAGAATTTTTATTTGTGAGCTACCTTGTGTCCTTTCAGGGAGAAAGGTGGGATAGAAAACAAACAAACAAATAAATAAATACTGGAGAAGAGTTCCAAAGATACTGTGGACTGCTAAAAAGACAAATGGGTCCTAGAGCAAGAACCTTATTGCACACATTTTGGTAAACGTTCTGGGCATGGGCTGGGGACGCTAGGGGAAATGTGCGGCTGAGAGAAAACAGATTTTACCGCACATTGAAGTGTCCTCAAAGTGGCCCCATTCCATCACCTGGCACCAAGCCATTCCCATTCAGTACTAAGGAGCACCATTTTGCACCAACGGAAGCCTTCCGGCGAAGCAAAATGGGGCGCCTCAACACTGAATGGGAACAGCTTGGCGCCAGGGATGGAATGGGGCCATTTTGAAGACAGTTTCAGTGTGCAGTAAAATCCATTTTCCCTCGGCAATGCGTGTCCCCAAGTGTCCCCAGGCCGTGCCCAGACTGGGCACCAAAATGCATGTGATAAGGTGGCAAATCAAGCCTGAACTCTTTCTACAAGCCAAGATTACTAAACTGAGACTCATGTATTTTGGACATATCATGGGAAGATATGACTCACTAGAAAGATAATTATATTTGGTAAGGTAGAAGGCAGTAGAAAAAGAGGAAGATCACATTGTAGATTGATAGACTCAGGAGTTTATTACACCCCAAATAAACTGGATTTACCTCTCTTGGGTTAGATTCGATTACGGGATGCAGTTGGGTATTATTGAATGCAAAATGCTGCTGCTGCTGCTGCTGCTGCTGCCCAACTGCATCCTGCCTAAAACCAACTTTGCAAATCGGCCAACTGAGTGTGGCTTGCAGCCAAGTTTTAGGTGGGATGCAGTCAGGCGGTGCATTAGCGGCATTTTCTCTGTGATAATACTGGACTGCATCCCGTGTTCAGCTGAAAAATTGGAGAGGTAAATTGGAATTTTTTTTGTAATGGGATAATCCCCTCAGTCAAGGAATCCATGGACCTGAGTCTGCAACAACTGAGCAGGGATGTTGATGATAGGGTGATTTGGAGACCTTTCAAGTTGAAGTTGACTCAATGCAGTTAGCAACAATAACAAATTATGTCATTGCTATGGAAGATAGCTCTAAAATTGCCTTCTGATTTGGAGAGTCCCATAACAATTATATGGAGTATTATGAATGCATAGGCACAACTGAAGAAAAAGAAACTGCATTAACTTTTGCCATTTGTCACAATATTCATGTAACACATGTCTGTGTGGATATGTATGATGCAGTTCTATGGTTATTGCAAAAACTGCTTTCACATACCACCAGTGCATTTTGTCCTGAAAGATGTGCCCTGTTTAGCTGATCTGAACACACATTCTAATTCAGTCTCATTAAACCCAACCAACATATCTGCTAAAGTGGATTAATTATTATGTAATGCTCATATAATCCTGGTAGAGAAACTGGTGCAATCATTCAGATAAGTATAATGTAAACACATATATAGTGTGAATGTATGTTCAGCATTACCCAATTATGTTCTTCCCACAAAAAATCATTAAAATTAATGAATTCATTGAGTTTACTGGTCTGAAGAGACTGTTTAAATCTGTTTGCTAAAGTGGTGTTGCTTCTTTCTCACATTACAATCACTGATCTGAACTAGGGAGGATTTTTCTCATGGAGGAGCCAGAATAATTCATCCTTCTTCCCACTCTTTCATTTTGCAGATCAGGATCTGTCAAGATGTATGGATGCAATGGAACAGAAGGTGATGGCTACAGAAAAGAAAAAAAAAAAGACCCTTTTCACTCCCCTTCCAGCAGTGGAAGAAAAGATGCAGGCAGAAGAAGGCCTGACAATGGGAAGGAAATCAATACCACTCTGTGTGTCATTTGCTGTTTTTTCTGTCAAATTGCCAGTGACAATGTTCAGCCTGCAAGTAAAAAAACCATACTGTTTGTTCTTCAGCTTTAATGATATGTTTCTGTTTCTATTCCTCGAGAGTAAAGTATCTCGTGCTACACTTTTCTTTTGTTCATTATTAGTACCATAATGTAGGACACTTGATTCTACTACTGTTAATAAAATGACAGGAAATGAAATGGTTATGAAAATACAAGTGTGCTATGGACATTTGAGAATGATGAACCCATACATAATACATGTCATTTCCATTTCTGGCAAATAAATACAACTCATTTTTATTATTGGGTGTAGTAAATGTGCTGTATGGCTTCATATGTTTCTACATATTTGTATATTACAGTGATTATGGTATGGTGTTTTATACATTGGTATTTTAGAGTAAATCAGGGAAGGTGGGAGAACAGAGAGGGATGAATGAGAGAGTATGGTTGAAGATTGGCTATGCTAAACACTACTTGTCTGGAAAGAGAGAATGTGTTGTTGAAAAGGGAGATATAGAAGCAATAGTTGGAAAATGAGGGTTTGGATTTGTAGGTGGGGAAAGTGGTTCTGGTTGGTAAAGTAAATGGTACAGGAGGCAGAGATTAAAAAAAAGTATAACTGAGGTTATCTGTTGAAACACAAAGTAAAATGTATAAGCAACCATAAGAGTCCAACAGAGAGATTCATTTTCATTTTTAAACATGAAGAGAGTGTATTTCCATATATTTGTTCTGGAACAATTATTAAAGAAGGTCAAAGAAGAAAGTGCCAAGGTTGGATTAATGCTGAACATTAAAAAATAAAACCAAAACAATGACTATGAAATATCTACAAGAAGTCACACTAGACAACAACAACAACAACAAAATGGAAATATTGAAAGAATTCCAATACCTTGGTTCAGATACTGGCCAGAATGGAGACTGCAGTCAAGAAATCAGAAGAAGACTAGGCATGGAAAGGACAGCTATGAAAGAACTGGATAAGATCATAAAATGTAAAGATATAACTCCTAAAACTAAAGTGAGGATAGTCTGAGCCATTGTATTCCCCATCACCATGTGAATATGAGAGCTAGCCAGTGAATAAAAACTAATAGGAAGAAAATAAACTCATTTGAGATGTGGTGTTGGAGACGAGTGCTAAGGATACCATGAACAATCAAGAAGACAAACAAATGGGCCTTAGAATGGATCAAACCTGAAAGCCAAGATCTTTAAACTGAGGCTGTTGTGCTTTGGACACATCTTGAGGAAAAACGAATTATTAGAAAAGACAATGATGCTAGGAAAGCTGGAGGGAAGTAGAAGGAGGGGAAGACCACATGCCAGATGGGCCTGTA
>NC_056523.1:122209098-122349734 GCF_019175285.1 Sceloporus undulatus | reverse complement strand
TGCTTTTCTTTTTAATGCTCAAGGGTTGCCTCTCAAAGGGCAGCATGACAAAGCATAAGAACATAGGCATATAGCAAATGCAGCAAAGGCATATAGACTCAATCTCCTCCAAATACAGAAAAAAATTGGGAATGTGGGCTGTCAAGGCTTTTAAGCCTTCCTTTTGGAAGCAGCCAGAAATTACAAGGAACAACTGTCTTGAGTGGCAGATCAGGGGAGATAAGAAATGAAAGTTAAGTCAGTCTAAAGCTTCCTTCAGGAATCAGGTAGACTGATTACCAGTTTTTACACCGTGTGAAGTCAAAGGTTTTCATGGCCAACATCCATGGTTTTGCACACATCCTTTTGTTCCTTCAGCCTGCACTAGTTCCTTTGTCAAAACATGGCAGATGGGAAACTCTGCAAGGCCAGCAGTCTCCCAGAAAGAATGCTCTCCCATAATTTCTGTACTCATTTTTGGAAAGAATCCTCCTGAACCCAGGCCTCCTATGAAGGCTGATTTAGGTGACCCATGAGCAGTAACAGACCATATTCCCCCATTCACATCCTTGCCTCCTTCAAAGACCCCCCCAAATCAGAATGAACCTCCATAGCATCTCTGTTCTAAATAGACCAGGAATTCACATAGCCAAAAAAGGACTGTTGGGATTAACAACCTCCTTAAAGTATTTATCACAGGCTGCAGCTTGTGACCAAAATTCCTCAGTTCAGGTTTCAATTACTCCTGGTAGATTTGATAGCCAACAGAGGGATGGCAATTGTGTTAGGAGCTGTAGAGATTCAAATGCTGGGTTGGTTGCTTCTTTGGTAAAACCTTTGACTTGTAAGTGATTTGTGTTTTCAGATGCAGGTGTGCCACTTTGAATTTTAGTTATTTATCTCAAATGTTTAGATAGTGCCCAACTGGCAATGCCTTCAGGGAAGTTTTACAAAACAAAAACAATAAATTAAAAATCTCACAGGGAAGGAAAAGAAGAAGAAACACAGGCACCCAGCCCTCCATATTCTCTTGCCTTTGCATTGCAGCTGAAAGACTAGCAAAAGAATGCATCTGGTCAAGAAGCACATATGTGATAATAGGCACCACTCTCTGAGGCCATTGGGGAGTATATACAGGGTATACAAAAAGTATCTTTACAATTTTAACTTTATATAGAATATATATATATATATATATATATATATAGAGAGAGAGAGAGAGAGCGCGTATCCATGGATGGCTAGCCCCCGTTGTCCCCAGTGGCGTTGTTTGCACATGGCTGCACCACCATTAGGAACAAATGGACTTTAGCTGAAGCCCCGTTCTTCCTAATGGTGGTGCAACCATGTGTACAAACCACCACTGGGGACAACATGATTTGAGGTCCTTGGATTTTGGTATCCACGGAGGGGTGGTGGTATCCAAAACGGATCTCCTGTGGATACCAAGGCCCCACTGTATATTATGGAATAGAAAGTTGAGGTCATGGTCCTAAATCTGAATCCCAGAGGCAGAGCCCCAGGGTAAACAGAGGTTGTGGAGGGAGGATGCCACAGCTGTGGAAGGGTCATTGCAGGAGATAAGAGTTCAAGTCCTTCATTCAGCATCCCTAAGACCAGTTTGAAACACTAGTGATGTGTATGCCAATGAACACACAACCATGCAGGTGGTGTTCACATCATATGACCTTGATTATGACCCTAGCCTGTTTGCTGTTTGAGGCAAAACAACCAATGGTGCCCTTCACTTACCCAAGGAAACCAAAAGCAACCATGAGGCAGAAAAATCTCATAAGCCCCTTTCACCATTCCCACCAGTAAACAATTTCATAATAGCAGAATAAGTAACTAATAATGTCCTTTCATGACACCCAAGCCCTGAAACAACTGCCTCAGCTTCACCTCAGAACAAGGTGGGCCCTGCTGGGATTTGTGGTCCAGATAGGCACCATCCTGTTGTGTGCCTGATGTACTTATACCGTAGATGAGGCCCTGGTTTAAATGAAACACCAGCTCTGTGGAACATCATAAGGGAAAAAGCTTTCTGACAACAGGTTTAACTCAGGCTGCACTTCACTCTTAAAGGAGTCACACATCGCACACCTTTCCAGCTCTATCTTCTGATGAGGGCATGATATCCTAACATTTGAGGAAAGAGGCATATGTTCAAACCTTGGAAGGAGTGCAATGACTGGCGTAATGATGGATATGAAATAAAAGTTAGGTTTTGAAAATATCTTCTCCATAATCCAGTAGGGATTGGTAGGATGATTGCAAACCACACAGATAGCATTATAGATGGCTGAAAAAATAAAGTAGAACAGAATGCTTCCAATTATTGTGACTACGTGGAACCAGGTCTGTGAACAGAAATGAGAGAAAGAGTCTTTAGGACACCATGTCTCCTAGCTATCATTCCAGTATGAGGAACTTGAAAAAAGATACCGGCAAATGTTGGTGGAAGAGACATTGGCACATTTATACACATAGGAACACATACATACAGAGTGCATAGTCATAGCAACAGCAGTGCATAAACAATATTTTACAAGGAAGCATACTACCATATTATACAAAATACAATTGTAATCCTGTCGTTGGACTATGGCACTGCAAAGTAATTTTAGGACATGATATGGTTATAAATTGTAAAATTTAACTTTTTTTTTCATGTGGCAAAATTATGATGTGAGAGTATAATTTTTAATGATACTTTGTATTTTAGGACTTTTTTTGAGAAAAATTGTTTCAGTTTATGGAAAAATAGCATAATTTCATAATACCATCTATTAATAATCTGGATGTAATTTTCTTTTAGGTCTTGTGAAGCTGTAAAGTTAATTGTCTTCCCCCCTGTGTTCTCCCATTCTTCTAGTGGTATATTATGGCCTATGTTCTGAGACCATCTTATCATATATGTTTTTACGGTCTCCTGCTCCAAGTCTCTTGTTAATAATAATTTGTATATTTTAGACACTTTTCCCTTGTCCTTTTCCCAAAGTATTCTATCCAATTCATTCTGTTGTTCTTCAAAACCCTCCAGAGCTTGTTCCTCTTTATATTTCATATTGACTTGCACTTTTTAATTTATTTTTCCAGTTCTTCTCTTGATCTCATTTCTATATTACCTTTCTTGTCTTGTCTTTTTAAATCAAGTCTTGATATCTTATCCAGTTCTCCCTATGTTCATATAAAATTTTCATTCACAAAAATGCTGTATTTTGCACGAAATACAACACTTTATGCATTTTAAAATCAGAAATTGCTAAAAATGAGGAACAAAAAAAGGGAAGAAAAAGGGCCCTTTTGCTGTCAATGAAGGGTGAACAATCTTGTGCTGAGTGATATATTTCTGACAGTGTGTCAAGACAGTGTGTCAAGACATAGGAGATTATCACATTAGAGACTGGGCATCATTGTCTCGTCCCTGTCCTGTACTTCCTGTCCCAGGAAGGACTTTCATACATGACCCACACTTGACCCAGCAGGGAAGAGCGAGTGAAAGTGATTGCACAAATTACTTTCACATTAAAGTCGGTTGAAAATCACTATCAGGCATCAGCTGAAAGCACTTTCAGCCATCATTTCCAGTTTTTTGTAATAATGGAAGAACCCGTTATTACAATGATGACTGAATGTGCTTTCAGCTGACACCTGATAGCGCTTTTCAGCCCACTTTCATGTGAGAGTGATTTGCGTAATCACTTCCATACGGGTCATGGTCAGGGTAAGGACAGGGGAGTGATCCCATCCCTATTCCGTCTCTGTGTGAAAATCTCCATATTTTCTCTCAATGCATCAAAACAATACTTTCCTACCAAGTATAAGAATGTTTGTAAACATTCTTGATATCCCTCAGTGACAGTTTCTGGAAATAAAACAATATGGACAAATAAGATGGGTTTTCCATCCTCTATTTCTGGGCTATAATTGTGGTTAACAATAGGCCAGACTATGACCCATGTTACCAGATTACACTTTACAGAATCCTTAAGAAGAAGAAGAAGAAGAAGAAAGAATTTTGAATTCTTTCTTTTCCCCCCATGAATGACATCCAGTTAACTTGAATCTCATGGTACATCTACACTGTAGAAATAATGCAGTTTGGCACCATTTTAACTGACATGGTTCCATTCTTTGGAATTCTAGGATTTGTACTTTTGTGCACCATCATTGTGACAGAGAAGGTTCTTGTAAAACAACAAATTATGGGATTCCATAGGCTGGAGCTACAGCATTTAAAGGGGTATAATACTGCATTATTTCTACTGCTCAAACCTCTGAAGAGTCCAGCCAGTCACAAAAGTTTGGTGCATTTACTAAAAACTGCAGCAGGGTCCAGCACTGACTGCAAATGTGACTTGTTCACAGAAGCAGCTCATGAGAGATTAATAGGATTGCAGTATGTCAGTGAGTCACTAAACTGCACAACCACCTCTGATGGAATTTGGACTGTTCTACAGATCTTGCATAAACAATGAATAAAAACTGCCAATTCAGCAGCTTCAGAAATGTAAGCTTATTTAAATTTTAAAATATGTGAATTGTGCTGTCACCAAATGTTGGTATTTCAGTGTTTTAATTCTGTTTTATTTTAGTCATTGCTCAGCATATCAAAGAGGATTAAGTTGGCCATTAATACATTAAAAGATATATAGAAGAGATGAATTCCTAAAAACACACACATCACAAGATTTATACATATGTTCGCAAGAGCAAATTGTCATCTCATAAACACTCACATAATGACTACCGCTTCTAAAGAAAGTAACCTGAATGAAATCTGATAGCTACTGAAGAATTTATATATACCGTACATACCCAGGTTGAAATTTCTAAAGCTTGGTGAAACAGAATAGTAAGAAGAGCAACAGTATTGACTATTGTTCCAAAGGTGAAAACACCAATATCAGAATCTTGATATACCTGGAAAACAGGAAGGAAAATTAAAAGTGCATGGAAAATACACCACTTAGGTTTTACTAAAGGCCACTGAGAAAATGTCTTTAAAAAACTTACTAGATAAGGGACAAAGAAGCAGACGAGGCTCTGGTAAAAGGCATCCAAAATGGCAATGTAAAATGTTCGCGGCCTGTAAATCTGTAGCAAATCATGAGACAGAGAGAAGATATTCACACTTAGTTTTGTGATACCTCAACTCGTAACCCATCATTATAAAACCAATTCTGTAGTTTCTTGTAGTCCAGTCTTAATAAATCTTAGTAAATCTTAGATGAGTGAGGATTGTTTTTTTTCCATGCCATTAGAAAAAGTACATTTGACAGTGACACAAGATAGTTCCTTCTCTATGCTGGCCCCTTCACCTGGGACTGACCTGCCCCAAGAATTATGTCTGGCCCTAAAGTTACTGACATTTTGTCCCATCTATTTATCTGGGCAGTAAATAGTGATTATTTGCTGCTACACACCCACTATTAATTGTTTCATGGGTTTATTTACTACATATATGCTATTTGTCTTTTGCTGCACTTTTAATATTTGTTGTTACCAGTTTTGGGATTTCAAACACATGCACACCAATTTAGGATTCGTCAATTCATATTGTTATTATTATTTATCACTTCTCCTCCCACCAGGGTTCCTGAGGTAAACATTTTTGAAACATTTTTTAAAAAATAAAACAATTCCAAAGTCTGAACCTGCTCTTAAATACCAAAAGCCACGTGAATGAATCTATCATGGCTGCTTATTGGATACTCATTAGGAATGAAATCAGCCTGATGTCTCTTAGGAGGGAGTTTCATAATGCAGTTGCTGCTAGAGAAAACTCTTTCTCATGCATTTATGTACAAACCTACTTTCTGCTGAATATTTCAGGTTTCAGACAGGGTCATATTGGAGGATGCAGGCTTTCAGATATCATGGCCACCAGCCATTTAGGTTTTGTTGGCCAATAGCAGCACCTTTGGTTGAGCTTGGAAGCAAAATGAAGTCAGTACAACTGATACAAACCAGTGAAATGCATCTATAGAGCACATAGCACTGAGGAAGAATCCCTGGATTCCTCCCACACCCCACTCAAGAAACTGGAGTGTCATGTGTGAATGGGAGATGGTAGCCTTCAACTTCAGGAGTTAGGAGGATGAAGATGTTGTTTAGGAGTTGTTGTTTATAATATGTCACAACTATTGTCATTATATTTAATGATATATGGAATTATTAAGGCATAACATTAGCAAAAAAAAAAAAAAAAAAAAAAGAAAAAAAAAGAGAGAGGTAAGGATTCTCTATGTTCTGGTAGGGGAAGAGGTCTATGCAGGTGATGACACCATGAGTTACTGCACCAGGTAACACTAATCCTAGTGATGCCACTGCATACCAGACAACATTTTTGTACTAGCGTTAGCTTCCAAACACTTTTCAAGGGCAGTCCCATTTAGAACACATTACAACTGAATAAACAGAAACATAGCCAACAACTAGACTGGTCAGAAAGCAATTCTAGGGCAGAGCACAAGGATTGAAGGCCATGCCCCAGCTCATGTGGGGACCATATATCTTTCATTTGATAGGAAAACCGCTTCAAATGAGCATCAAGGAAAAAATAAATCTGCTTCTGCCTGCTTGCCCTTCTCTTCATATGCAGTCTGTCGCAGGGTGTTGCGGGTTAAAAATGTGGAAGGAAGATTAATGGAACTCTGCCCAACATGCATTTTGGATTTTATGTTAGCCAGGTGAAATCTCAAAACCTGGGCTTTTATGAAACTCATAAGTACTGTACTGATAACATTGCCAGTTTCCACAGTGTCTGCTTTATGAAAAACATTTTTCATGGTAGCACTATTGAAAATTCATGATTCCAAGCTAAAGACATGTGAGAATTCGTAGAACACACACAAGCAAGAAAAGCATACCTCTGAATTTTGTCCACTCTTGTAAATGGCAGGCAAGCTTAATAGAGTTTCCGCAGAAACATCTTTATCCAAGATTCCAGAAACTATTGGTGGCACAGAAGTGAAAAGCAGGTTGAAGAAGATCAGTTGCCAGTAATCTATCATGGAGTTTCCAGAGAAAGCACAATAAAACTGGTACCAGAAGAGTAGATTGACATAGGCCTGAAATGTTACAAGGTGAAACAGTTTAGTAATATTGTAGTAGAGATGCATATTTGCTAACTGCATATACTGATTCATGATTCAGTTAAATAGGAATATTTTTATTTTTATTTCAAGCAGTTCAGTCCAAATTACAGCATCAGAGTACTTGAAAAGCAAGTGTTTGAACTAGGCTTTTGACCAGTGTCTAAAAACATTTAGTTATGGTAGGGCTTTTTAAAAAAACAAAACATAAATTACACAAAAACATAAAACTGAACTTGAGTCTGACTTAGGCCCATTCTGCACAGGCCTTTGCGCCGCCCCCATCACGTGCTAGGGGTTGGCCGAGGACCTAGCATCCATACCGGCCTCACCCCTAGCACATGACGGGGGTGTAAAAATGGTGGCACCCTATACACATGAGCGCGGCCATTTTTCCGCATGTCCCCCTTGCCTTGCGATGTCATGAGTGCACCATTTGTGCACTCGTGCGTCGCAAGCGTAGCGCGAAAAGAAGCCGCTTTTTGCGGCTTCTTTTTCTGCCACCAGGAAGCCTCCCTGTTTGGAGGCTGCAGCTTCCTGGCGGTGGAAATGGAGGCGGTGGCAGACCACCACTTTCAAGTGGTCTGTAACGCGCCATAGTTTCTGAAGTTGAAAAGCAGTGTTGGTAGTAGGGGATTTAATATAGCAAAGCAGTGAGGGGAAAAAAGGGGGCATTTCTTCCTTTCTATTCCTGCTATTTTCTCCTCTATGTTGCTTTTCCTACCACAAACTTCTAAAAATATTTGCCTCTACTTTTTGGAATCTCATGGACAGAACTATTGCTAGAGAGGTTTAGACTGGAGAAACATCAGGTAGCGCAAACGATTAAGAACTTTTCCCACTAATCATTTTTCCACCTGAAATTCTTCCTCCCTGAAGCTGCCTTGAAACTCACAAACATTGGGTTGGACCTAGAATTCATGTGGTGATGATGCTGGTGATGATGGTACGATGGTGATGATGATTCCCTGCCATACTCCTGAAATTAGGACTGTGATGAAACTGCCTTTCCTTGAGGTTACCTTTTACCTCTCGCTTATAGAATGCCTCTCATCAATGACACCTACCCAGTGTCCACCCTTGATATGCTTTCCCTAAATATATAAGGGCTAGTGGCTTCCTCTTATAAGTTTAAAATCTTATGTAGCATGTTTGACTATGCCTATATGGTCTACAATTCACTCAGGCGGAGGCTTCTGTTATAACGGATAAACATTAACTTTATCGTTTGGAAGGGCGGGATATAAATAAAAATTATTATTATTATTATTATTATTATTATTATTTATTGAATGACATGTAGCTAGAAAGTAGCTTAAGTAGAATATTTCAAATGTAGTATGGTTACATTAATATAACAGTTGCAGGCATTTCAGTTTCCTCTTTACAATCTCCAATACAGTTTCTCTCCCAGGCAGTATCCTTATCTGACTGTATTGAGACCCTTTGGCCTGAAACACGTGGCAGAAATAACCCAGTTTGAGACTGCTTTAACTGCTCTGGCTCAGTGCTATGGGATCCTGGAAATTGTATTTATGATCTCTCACAGAGAAGGCTAAATGTCTCACAAAATTACAGTTCCCATAATTCCCTAGCTAGCATTGAACCAAGGCAATTAAAGCGGTCTCAAATTGGATTAGTTCTGCAGTGTGTTTTGAGCTTTTCTCTCTTTCTCCAGTTAGTCTACTACTGTCTTGTCAGAATACCTCTCTAAGGCGGGATACACACCGCCATTTAGTACGTATAGGATACGTACTAGGGTTAGGAAGGGGCGGTGCTTCCGCAACCCCCTAACCCTAGTACGTATCCTATACGTACAAGATGGCGGCGCCCCTTCTACATGGGCGCCACCATCTTTACGTACTGGACGCACAGCGTCCAGACGTGTCGCGGCGCCTATGACGTCGCGAGTCCGTGCCAGGCGCCTCGCGACATCATGGAGGCGCCGCAAAAAGAAGCTCCGAAATGGAGCTTCTTTTTTGCTCCGCGCGGGAGCCGCGCGGTTTGGCTGCACGTCGGAAGCGCTGCACAAAAAAAAAAAAAAGGGGGACCGCCGCAAAGCGGCGGTTTGTATCCCGCCTTACTTTCTCTAGGCCCAGTCAGATTCCCTATCTGACCCTCTCCCTAGAACTCTCAATCAAGAACCTCCCTGAACTCGAACCTTCCTTTCAACTCCCCTCAACTCTCATCTCTCTCTCAACTAAAGTCACAGTCACTCACTCCTGCCTTTTATATCTGCTCCTTCCTCTGCAGCCCCTCCCTTACAGTCAGCCCAAACCATATAGCTTATTGCATGATTCTCTGTGGTGCAGGAATGAAATGGAATGGAAGGGTACAGAATGGGAGGAGAATGTGTATTACCGCCATTGCTGCTAGAAGTCCCCAATATGTTCCCCATCTGTCCCACAGCAGCCGATTTTCAAGAACTGTTCAGAATCGTTCTTGAAAATCAGCTGCTGTGGGATGGATGAGGAACGGATTGGGGACTTCCGGTGGCATCAGTGGCATTCTCCCGTGTGGCAACACACATTCTCCTCCCGTTCTCCCGTGTGGCCACATAGCCTGAAAAAAACACAAAAAACTATCCCCCCCTTTTACTTTTTGGAAAAAAAAGTCAATATATGTCTTTAATAAACATAAGGTTCAATCTGCTTTTATCTTATGTTTTTATTGGCAGAGCATTCATCATTTAGGGTTCTAATTGTGATTTTATGAAATGTTTTACAAGAAGTTTTGGAAGGTATACAATATTTTTGCAAAGTTGCAAAGGATGCTTAATCAGGAGAAATATAAAGCATAATTATCCTCATTATCTGCAGCTATGAAAAAAAAGCATGGCTGGCATATAAATGTTTAAACTTACCACATTTTTATAGAAAAAGTATATCACCATCTTTCCCAATCGAGAATAGCACCAGTGTCCATGGACTAAAAGCAATTTCTTGAGATGCTTAAAGTGGGATATGGCAAAATCACTGGCCATCACAGCCTAGAATAGAGAGCATTTGGGAACACAAATAATCTATTTTCTTAACTTTATTTTGCCCAGAATAAATGAAGAGACAAATCCAATCAGAATGGCAAAAGCCAAGAGGGCAAAGCTAATGCATTTGAGGCCTCAAGGTTGAATAATAAAAGTGTGTATTTTTATTCTAAAACGGCAGTTGTCTTGAAGTTTATCTTTCTGGGTACAATAGAACAGTGTAGTCAATGACAAGATTATCTTATTACCAATCAGACACTAAGAATAATTTGGGAAGAGATGGCCTAAAGTCCCAGATTCTAGAGGGAAATACTTGATGACACCTTTATTTTATCTGCTGCAATCCTGCAAGTAGACCGTTGGCCTTGAGAGAGGCCTGGATTTCAACTCAGTGTCTTAATAATGAGCTGTAACTACATCTCTTCTCTGCATGTCATAAGGTAATGATTGTGTTAATTTACAAAACACAAAACTGTTACTAGCTGTCTACATTAATGTGAGAGTAGCTATAGGCTTAAATAAATGATCAAGACAAGTGTATAGGCTGGGGTGAGGAATCATTGGCTCTCCAGTTGTTTTGGCATACATATAGCTCTTCCAGTCTGTGAGTACTGGCTTTGCTGGGTGGGGCTTATAGGAGTTGCAGCCCAACATATCTGGAGGGCCACAGGCCCCATATATGATATAGTCATTTTCATTGATTGTGGGGATGGACCATTTCACCTTGGATGATAGTGTATTATGCCAGATAGCTATCAAGATAACTTACGTTTATGTTATGTACAGAGTATTCTCTGCTATAAATACTGCGCACCAGTGATAAATGATTTTGCAGAAGTTGCCAAATGGAAAAAGACTCCACATGTCCTTTATTATACATACCTGCATACCTTCTTGTCCAGATATGCCAATTCCAACATCAGCTGCCTGAATCATACTTACATCATTTGCACCATCACCTACAAAGAAGGAAACAGTGATAATTAAAACAGTTCTTAAGTTAAAGCAAAAGCTTGTTTGGCATATATCCCACTCTGAAATACAATAATGATTAATGTCAAAGTGTGGGATTGAAAGACCGGCTTCAGTTCACACTATTAGCCTAGGAAAATTCGTGACTCACTCCTTTGTCTTAAACCACAGACCTTCTCATCACATTGAAATATCATTTTTTTTTAAAAAATAGCACTCTTTTGAAATCCCATTTTTTTCTTTTGAAATGCCTCTTGGCTTCAAAACCAGCATGTCAAGTCAGCTGCAGGGAAGTTTCCCAAAAATAACCATAATAATAATAATAATACATTTTATTTATAGACCGCTATTCCGCAATGATCATAGCGGTGTACAGTAAAAAATTGCAATAAATACAAAATACAATGTGACAGTTAAAGGAGGGAGAAGTCTCGTCCTTCAGGCAGTCCCTGATGTTGCTGGGTCTGCCTGATCGCTCCCTCTGAGGCCGAGATGACAGTTGAGGAGGGAGGGGCCTCTTCCTTCAGGCAGTCCTCAATGTTGCTGGGTCTGCCTGATCGCTCCCTCTGAGGCCGAGATGACAGTTGAGGAAGGAGGGGCCTCTTCCTTCAGGCAGTCCCCGATGTTGCTGGGTCTGCCTGATCGCTCCCTCTGAGGCTGAGATGACATAGTGCCTTTTGAACGCATAGAGTTAATACCATAGTTCTATGGAAGGTGGATAAATTCATATATATTTATGGACTGGCTTTACATCCAGGCACAAGGAACTGGGGTGGCAGAAACACACTCCATCAGCCCTAGAGCCTGCTCCTCTTCCACATATCAGCTCCTCCAGTCTCCTGGAGATGATGCATAAAGCATCAGGGAGCTCTTTCGAATATCAGGCAAGCCGTGGGTTGAGGGAATCCATGAAAATTGAGCAGGGCCAAAAAGATTGGGACTGAAGTATTTCAGAAGAGGGATTAAAAGCTACGTAAATGTTTTCTCACATAAAGACCTTTATGTCTGTAGAAAGATAATACAGCAGGGAAAAAATGTTCCAGTCTTGACATTTTCTGTGATATAACTCCCCTAATATAACAATGTACAGGTTTTTCTTTTGAGAAGCAACACTGAAACATATGAATCTCCCACCAGCTTCCTGAAGTGTTCTGCCAGCTTTCTGACTTCTAAAAAGTGCTGGTGGAGTGCGGTTTGGACCCGGGCTAATGGCGGCCAGTGATTGGATGGAGATTTAGTGTGTGATAATTCCTGCCTTCATCCTGCATCCCGACTGCAGCCCAGGAGGCTGGAGCCAATTTAAAACACCAAGCGATAAGCTCCATAGAAGGGACAGGAAGAGATCTAACAGGCTTAAATTACAAGACAGTAGATTTTGTCTGAATGGTAATGGAGGCATCTTGATAGTAACAGTGGTTTGACCATGGAACAAATTAATCAGACAAGTGGTATGACCCTCCTGGTGAGAGGTTTTCAAGAACTGGAGCGACAATCTGTTAAGAATGTTGCAGATGTCGATTTCCTGCACTGTGGATGGATGGGGTTGAAAGATTATGAAGCCCTTTTCAACAGTGAGGCAAGAACTCAGAACCTTCTGCCCTAAAACAAGAGCAGTTATCACACAAAGATATTATAATGGATTAATTCCACCTTTGTTTTTTGTTGTTGTGTGTCTTCAAGTTGTTTCTGATTTATGTCAACCTCAAGGGAGACCTATTATGGGATTTTCATGGTAAGATTTGTTCAGAGGTTTGCCATTGCCTTCCCCTGAGACCAAGAGTGTGTGACTTGCCCAAGGTCATCCAGTGGATTTACATGGCTGAGATGGGATTCAAACCCTGATCTCCAGAGTCATAGTCTAATGCTCAGACCACAATACTACACTTTACCTCAGCCTTGTTGCACAACGTTGTATCTCTCTCAGTGTTGTGCCATAGAATCATTGGGAATTCATTTTTTTCCATTCTGGAAATAATCCCTTAATGACCCTCTTTTCACTGTGGTTCTGTAACCAATCTGAGTATGAATAGTGGGCATGGTAAGAGTGTGGTGTAATGTAGCTGTCCTTCCCTTGAGGATTCCCAAGAAAATCTCTGTGAGGGAAGACTGAGGCTCCTTCTACTGCTTGAGCAGAGAGAACAAGACTGCTCAAGAGGAGAGTTGTGTTTCACAGTCTGTTTTTCATCTTGAACTTTATTTAGATTTAAAAAATAATTTTAAAAAACATATCTGTATTAATTTTTTAAATATAATACAAGGTAATGACAGCAGACATTTGATAATTAAACAGCAACTTTAAAAAAGATTTTTAACAGGGATCACAGTCTACCCCATGAATTTATTTTCCTAGTATGGGACAGAGAAGTGGATGGGTTGGATTACATTTTCTGTGTCATTTGGGTATACATGTCAGTTGTTAATTGGTATCAATCCAAGTGGGCAGATTTGCTTTATCTTTAAAATACAGATTTAGCTTTTACTGTTCATGCAAAATAGCAGCAACCAATGCTAGATAATAACATTAGACTTCTCAAGTGCCAAAATACTTACCTACTGCCAGTGTCATAACCTTTAGATGACCCCGGACCAGTTTGACCACCATACTTTTTTGTAAGGGAGTACACCGGCAGCACAATACTGAGCGGCTATACTTGGTTAGTTCAAGAAACTTGTGTTGAAGTTGTCCTTGGAAAATGATGTTCAGAGTTGTCCCATCAACCACCAGTCCAATAGCAGGAACTGGTATTGCTGTGGTTGACAAAGAAAATGGCATTTTAATGCCAAAAATATTCCATGTTGTTCTTGGAACAGCATGAGCTTTTTTAACTTCTTCCAAAGTGATGTCCAGCAGTGACTCACATGTTTCCTATGAAAAGATAATTGTATAACCTTTTAAGATACAGTACAGTATATTGACTGTAAATGAGGATCTATTCCATTATTAATTGGCTTTCTACTCACATTTTAATGAGTTTACTATCCTCCATTTTCTTTGCCCATCACAATGAGTATTGTCTTATCATGTAAACTTATGGAATTTGCCTAGTTAGTAAAAGTACTGATCCCGTGAAAAAGAGAGTGCAATGGCAGCAGTACCCAGTGGTGCAATTGTGATGATGTGTGATAATGGCTGTTGTACAAACACATGTAATTCTGTTTTCATTGACAAGTGCAATTTTGCTGAGAACAGGGCTCATGCGGTAATGTCTTAAGTTTCTGCTGCCATTTTCAATAGAACAATGGATAGTACAGGTTTGGTCTGGCTGAGATCCATATGACGCCAGGTATGAAAAACATTTTCTTTTCTTCTTTTATTCAACAACTCTCCTGCCTCCCAATTTGTTTTCTCAGAGGACCAGAGGATCCTCTGCTGGAATTGTCCCATACACTTTGGTTCTATACATCCTTGTATATTCTTTCCACAATTTTGAAATTCTGCCATCAAATCATTATTTCTAAATATGGGAATTTGTACATTCTCTCCATTCTTTAACTCAAAATGACTATTGGATTTGCTATTCTGTTGAATATTGTCCTCACATGGGATTACTTGGGACTTGTGAAATCTACATGCATCTTGCACATTGTCATTTTGTTCAGCTCCACAGTGCTTTTTCCTAGACTAGTTCTTTTCTACCATGCTCATCAATCACAGGTACATTTTGAGCTGCTGCAATAAGCTTCATGATGCCATCCACTGACTGAATATGCTTGAAAATAAACTCATCTAGATGCATAGGGAGGGTAAAGTACTTGAATTCTGTGTGCTTCAGGTCCTTGAAAAAAGGCTCGCTGGTAGCACTAGTAGCTATGTCACTGCCAAACCTATAGCATGACACCAGCACAGATGAACATATTGGAACCAAATGAGAAATTTTAATAATATCATTTAGCAGGTTTGGAAGCATTTGCTGATTATCACTTGTTCCAGGAACAGTTTTTGTAGTGACATCCTTCTTTATTTTCTCTACCAAGTGTGTAAAAGAATTGCCACAACACCTTTCTGTAGGATCAGCAGGAGAACATACTTCACTGCCACCTTCTTCCATTCCCAAAAGGTTTGTAGCAAATTGGACAATGCTAGTGGGAAGAAAGGCTTTTGGTTGCTGTTGTTTATTCAGTTGCTTCCTGAATTTTCCAGAGTTTTGGTCATCATCTATATCTTGTGCGTTACTTGAGCAATTGATTAAAAACTTCATAGGATCAGTACTTTTACTAAATAGGAAAAAGTTCCTTGAAGCGATGTACATAACAGCAAGACTACTAGCAGGAATCAAAATAATACTTCAGTGGTATTTGGAGACAATTTTTTTTTGTACATAGTCAAGGGCCACTTTTCTATAAATTTTTTTAAAGCACCCATAGGATCTGGTTTCTGAATACTGGAAGTTTTAAAAAATAATCTGTTATTTATTACTCATATTTTCCTCCTCTTAAACCAAATAATTAATGTTATTCACTACTTGTTATTAAAAGTAACATATTATAGTTGGCCCTTCTTATACACGGATTTTTTTATACACGGATTCAAGCATCCACGGTTTGAAAATGTTCAAAAAAGTATAAATTTCAAATATCAAACCTTGATTTTCCATTTTTTTCCTAAGGGACACCATTTTGCTATGTCATTATATTTAATGGGACTTGAGCATCCATGGATTTTGTTATCCACGGGGGATCTTGGAACCAAACCCCAGCGTATAACAAGGGTCCACTGTACTAGTACATTACTTTTAATCTATATAAAAAAAATATTTGAAGAAACAACATACTTAATAAAAATGGCACAAAATCCCTTGGAATGACTAACCATCCCAAATCCCAACATTTTAGGAATAACAAGGAAAACTTACTACAGTTACACAATAATGTTATCAATTATATGTTATTTTAAAAAGTAACAAACTTGGTAACCATTTAGCTCCAAAGTAAAGTATTACAGTTAAAATTGTAATTTGTTGTGACACTGTTTCTATTCTCCAACTCTGAACAGTGAATAGTTCCAAAATATTATTTTCAGACAGTAGTTTGGCCCATGTTTATCCATGTTCAATGAGGTATTAAAACAAAGGATCTACACATGTCACATGATTCCACAGAAAATAATATTGTCTCTGGGAGGTCATTAGTGCTTACCTTACTTTCAGTGTTAATGGTAAAGACAGTATCTCTTTGGTTTAGAAGTTTGCAGGAATACGCAATATTGACCGCTGTTTCCTGTTTATCTCCAGTCAGCACCCACATCTGGATCCCAGCCTCTCTGAAAGCAGCAATGGTATCTGGCACCCCATCTTGCAACCGATCTTCAATCCCAGTTGCTCCTGGTAAAAAGGAGAAAATGAGAGCCATGCACGAATTAAGTGTGATGAATGCACTTACTTTGCACCAAAAATCCTCTTTCAAAAATCACAAATGTTTGCTTTGTTTGAAAGTAAAATATATCTATCCTATGGATAGCTGATCATCCCCCAAACAAAGCAAATTCTTGAAATTTATTTGTTTATTTGATCCAGCTGTATATGTTTTTCCTTCATATCAGAAGTCATCAATACATTGTACAGGAAGTTATCAGGTAGTCACTCAGCCAGGTTCTGACCAGACTACTTAGCTTTATGTACATGATTGGGCAGGCTATAAATAAATCCATCATCATCATCATCATCATCATCATCATCATCATCATCAGGCTAACTGTAAACTCTGCTCTCAAGCTATATACTAGAAATGAATGGCATGCAGAGTTTCTCTCTTATTTTACCTTCGGCGTACACTGGCCTTAGACAATAGTGGAATGCATGGTGAATAACTGCTATATGGTTCCAATTGCTAGAATTTAACCTAAAATATAAAAACACTCTACAAAACTGTAAACCAACATAATGCTCAAACATAATATTTCATGGCAATGAAGTGCTGGTACAATTGTGCAGCCTGACTCTGATCCTGTTCATGAAATCTTCTTTGTACATGGAATGAGATTGTAGTGAGAAATGTCATTTTTTTTACTTCTGCAAGCACCTCCTGCAAGCATTCTTGCATGTCAGCACATTAAGCTGCATGCCACAAATCTTAACTGCAGGCAGGACTATGTTTGGACATAGCTCGTTAATTTATATGCTACATATATCATGTTCATTATACACATCATGCTTGAACATGGCAAACATAATTGTACAAGTAGCATTCTTCCTTTTTATCTGGTGATAATCATTGGGATCATTGGGATAACTGAAAGTTGATCTATTTAATTGAAAGGCATTTACTATGCAAATCAGTGCCTTCTCTCATCAAAGAAATTTAGGCTATACTACATTTCCATGTTGGAATTATCTAAAGATTAAGATTGGTTGTTGTTTGTTATTAACTGCCGTGGAGTCGATCTTGACCCATAGTTATCCTGTGGATGAGACATCTCCAAGACTCCCTATCCTCCACTGCTCTGCTTAGTTCTTGCAAAGTCAAGATTAAGATAAGGAGGCTATATGATTACTGAAAATAATATTTTCAGTGATGTAGAGAGATCTTGTAGCACCTTTGAGACTAACTGAAAGAAAGAAGTTGGCAGCATGAGCTTTCACATCTGAGGAAGTAGAATGAAGTCTATGAAAGTCTCTCTCTACATACTGATTCAGACTAACCTGGCTATATCTTCAGTGTTATTATTATTTAGAGAGAATAATCACATCTCTTCTACCAGAAGTCAATACTAGATAACTGACATTGATTTGCACACTAATTAGAAGTCATTGCTTAAAGCATAGATAGCTAACTAGTGCCACAAATGGCACTTACCACAGAGGTATATGGCATTCATGAATAGGGATAAGAGGGTCTTGCTATGGCATTGTCTGCCCTGCACTCAGGTCTTGCAGATAGATGCAAAATCTTCAAGGGATGGTATATTGTTGAATCTGTGTTGCAGTTTCATGCTGTGCAATTTTATAACAGAGTTACCAGAAAGACTAACTTTCACAGTTGGAAACCCAGCTAACACATTTGAAAAGTTAAACTAAGGGGCTGTACAAACAACCCCGAAGGGACAGCCTCCAGCAACCTGGCACCAATAGTCTGTATTTCCACAACTCTGCTTCACATTCTCCCAATGACAATGCTGCCAAAACCCTCCAGCTAGACAGAGGACAAGGAGTAAAAGGGAGGCTGGGTAGGAATAAAAAGACATTGTACAAAGGAGTGTCTGTCAGAGGTCCTGTTAACTGAGATAGGCCTGTATACATACATACATATATACATACATATGTATCACAACAGAAGCAAACCGCTTCTGTGTAGCATATAAAATATTCATAAAATATTCATTTTGTATACTTCTGCAAAAACTGATAGTAGAGTGCAATGTTAAGGACACTTCCATTAGAAAGAAGATAAGATTTATTTTTCACTAGTGACTTATTTCCAAGTAAATGTGCTTAGAGCTGTGCCACTGCAATTCATTTTATTAGCCAATGCCAATATTAGTCTATAATTAATCATTAAAAAAATATACCAAGTAAAGTGAGCTTAGTCTCCAAATGTTGAGCTGTCTCCATTAAGAGCTCATCTCGGTTGTCAATAGCTGATTCTGCTTCACGACGAAAGTTGGCCCATTTCTGAAAGTCATCTTCACTTAAGACCTGCCACAATAAACATTCAACATCTCAAACAGTCTCACACTGGGTTTGTACAGCCTCTTGCATTGTTTGAGGTAAACATTTCAAATAGTCTTAACATGATTTATGACTGTATTGTTAGAGCTAAATGTTTGAAATTGGATAACGAAACAGAGAGCCAACATAGTGTAGAGGTTTAAATATTGGACTATGGCTCTGGAGACCTGGATTCGATTCCCCACTTGGTCATTGAAACCCATTTGGTGATTCACACACATTCATCCCCAGAAAACCCTGTAACAGAATCTCCATAAATTGGACATGGCCTGAAGGCACATATCAACACATTCCACATATCCTCTGGAAACCATGCCCTATGAGGAATGACTTAGGGAGCTGGGGATGTTTAGTCTGGAGAAGAGAAAGTTAAGATGTGATCTGATAGCCCTGTTTAAATATTTGAAGGGATGTCATACTGAGGTGGGAGCAAGCTTGTTTTCTGCTGCTCCAGAGACTAGGACCCAGAACAATGGATTCAAGCTACAGGAAAAAAGATTTCACCTCAACATTAGGAGGAACTTCCTGGCAGCAAGGGCTGTTTGACAGTGGAACATACTCCCTCGGAGTGTAGTGGAGTCTCCTTCCCTGGAGGTCTTTAAATAGAGGCTTGATAGTCATCTGTCGGGGATGCTTTGACTAAGAGTTCCTGCATGGCAGGGAGTTGGACTGGATGGCCCTTGTGGTCTCTTCCAACTCTACGATGGTTTGATATGATTCTAGGAACATCAAAGAAACTGAAAAAAAGCAAACCATAATGGTATGTGAAATTGATGGAATGCTACTTCAGAACTTGAGGTAGACAACTAATACACAGTGCAATTCTTTAACCAGTAAGCACAGAGGAAGTAACATTAAAAGTACATTGCAGCTACTAGGAAATAGATCTCTTGGAATTCAATGGGAGTTCATCCAAAGTAAATGAGTCGAGCCTTAATCTAGTGAGCATTCCCTGTAAGGTTTTGTAGTATTGTCTTCCAGTGAAGAAATCTTCATTGAAAGCATTAGCATAATTTAAATCACTATTGGAATACTCCATTTTAATCCAGAATTTAACTTACTTTTCTTCTGATACTTCTTCACATATTTGTTGGAATGATACTGGGAACCTACACCTAAAATATGTTAATTTACAATTCAATAGACAAAATTTACATCATATTTCATAAGTATATCAGGAATAAGAAGTATATCAGTCAGCAAAAATAACACCAACTTTGGCCTATCTCCCCCCCAAAAAGGGGAACTTTGCAAGTCATCCCAGGGCTAAAATAGACCGGATGGGGTGGCATGAAGCGTGCCCACCGAAGACAGATTGGGGCTGTGGCAGCTGCACACCACGGCCCCAATGCCGTGGTGCCAGCTGAAAAAGGAAAGGTTTTCAACCATCCTTTTTTGGCATGGAAAAGTCACCTTTAGTGGCTCTTCCGCAGCCCCCGGTGCCTTCCTGGCATATGGGGGCCTTGTGGTGTTAACCACCATGCCCCCAAGACACCCAGAAGCTGGCTGACGTGTGGCCACGCTGGGCACCTTCAGGGCATCATGGGGGCTATGCACAACACGCCTCCAAGCCACCCGCAGCTGTCGGAAGCGGCTTTTAATGGCAGTCTGTACTGGCCTTTAGCTGAGACTAAGGACCTATCGCACACAGAAACGTAAACGTTCTAGGGACGGGAGGAGGACTCTTGTGTGCGCGCGCGACCTCCCAAAAACGGATTTTATCGCACAACAAAGTCCTCCAAGAGGCCCCGTTCCATCCCCGTCGCGCACCGGTTCGGTCCAGTCCTGACAAGCACCATTTTTTGCTGACGGAAGGTAATCTGTCAGGCAAAAATCACGCCCGTCAGGACTGGACACGAAGGGTGCAGACAGGGGACAGAACGGGGCCTCTTGGAGGACTTTGCGTGTGCGATAAAACCGTTTTGGGAGGTCGCGCGCGCACACGAGAGTCCTCCTCTCGTCCCTAGAACGTTTACGTTTCTGGGTGCTATAAGGTCATACAACGGTCTAAGGCCATAACTGATTAAACTAAATAAGGAGTGTGTCAGGGGAGGTGGGACTACACATCCTAGAATTGTAGAGTTGAATGTTACCACACATAACCTAATTCAGTCTCCCCATGAATGTAGGAGGTTCACACTAAATTCACACTTTATAGACCTCCATCCAACCTTTGTTTAAAAACCTTTCTGTGTGGCCAAAATATACTGGATGATCAGGCCAGATTGGAATTTTGGACAATAATGTCACAAACCTTGAAGTTCAAATCTGAAGATGAATCTCAAACCAGCATCCAGAAAGAATGCATTCATATGTATTACTGATCGGGCTTTCTTACCACCACAGTCAGTAGCTAACTTGGCCCTGTAGCTGTTCTTTAGTGTCTGTCTGTCTGTCTGTTGGCATTCAGGATTATGATGGTAGCTAGCTGATGACTGGTAGCTGTTAAGTATTTTTCTATGGACACCACTTATAGGCTGAGTTTTCATTCCTGTTGATTCCTTCATTGTTATGTCAGAGGAGACCTCTCACTTTCTAAATTGAGAGGGGCTTAGAAACAACCAAGCTTCAGCTGTCCTAATGTCAGTTGGCTCTCAGCCCTCTTGGTGAGTTAGGACTGTGCCCTGTCTGAATTTTATGTAAATATTTCGTGTTAACTACTGCAACATTGCTGACTAATCATTGCCCTTAAAATAGTATACTTGTATAGCATCCACCTCTTGAACTATAGGCATTTAGCTGGTCTACACAGGTATATAGGGCATCCAAAGGCTAATAGACCATCAGGCGCCATTTCCCTAGTCCTCTCCTAATTATTATTATTTTTTTAAAAATATGATCTGTTTTTAAATAAAGTTTGTAGGTCAACAAGAACTACATGTATACTGCATCTGACATCTTTTTAGTGACATATGCAGGTATAAGCCCAGTCTATGCTTGTGTTTCATTTGTTTTGTTTTTTAGCCATTGTGTAGGTGGAAATACTTTTCCTTCTTCACATAATGACCAAAACCTCCTAACAAACCACCTTACTCTTTCAGACTCCCAATGTATGGCCATTATCTCCAGTGGAGATCAGAGGATATTTGAGAAGAATCTGGCTATGTGACCACAGACACATGAGTCATCCTCTGGGAATTCCTGGGGAGTCCTCTTGAGCTCCTGGGAGATGATATGCTGGTACTTCCAGACATTTATTCACAGTTAACATAAAATTATCACAGGAATACTCCCATCTAAATACACATTTCATTCCTCCAGTTCAATGACCTATGACAATAATAATAATAATAATAATAATAATAATAATAATAAATTGTTTATTTATATACCGCTTTTCCTTGTAGATCAAGGAATTTGTATAATCCACAAATTATATTCTGTGGAGCAATTTTGGGATGATTATATAGACTTTTATTTAGCATGCAGTGGCTTATTGGTTAAGACACCAATTCTGATGATCGCAAGATTGGAAGGTTGGCAGTTTGAGGCCTGAGTGCTCCATGATGGGGTGAGCTCCTATCACTAGTCCCACCTTCTGCCAACCTAGCAGTTTGAAAGCATGCAAATACAAGCAAATAGATAAGTACCACTTCTCAATGAGAAGGTAACAGCATTCGGTGCTGTAATGCTGGCCACATGACCATCAGAGCAGTCCTTGGACAATGCTGGCTCCGGCTTAGAAATGGAGATGAGCACTGCTCCCCTACAGTCGGTTATGACTAGACATTCATGTCAAACAACTACCCTTATCTTTACCTTTATACAGGCTTTCACACAACTTCTCCAATAAACAAGGAAAAAGCTGCAGGTCTGGGAATTATATACCTTGATTAATCAGCTTGGCAAATGCTGCATGAAATATATGAGAATATCTATCTCAGAGTGCTTTATGAATAATTTTGGAAGGGCTGACATGATGACAAGAAGAACAGAAACGGAAAGGCTGGAATATAGGACTAGTTTTCTTATAACAATTTTAAGATAATTAAGATCAGGAAGAGAAAAAAGGAATAGGCAATAAGTCTATGAAAACAAATATGGAGACACTTTTCCACAGGGAAACTGTCTAAAAACAGTTATATAAGAAATTTACAGGCTAGATGTTTTTGAAAAAGAGCTTTTCTTTCTTTCTTTCTTTCTTTCTTTCTTTCTTTCTTTCTTTTTTTACCTTCTTAGCTATGCAGAGTGTTCTCAGGCCTTCTTGTGCATACAAATCTAAATGCTTTTGTGTCTGATTTCTTATTTTTCTCATACTCTTTTCATCAGGCATATTAGCTGTGAAGCACAAAAGGACATTGGTTATTCCAGTTACAGATTATTTCAAATCCAGCAGCCAAAAATATGATTCCTTCATGGTGGCACAAGATTGTTTGTCTCCTGAGGGGGATCATCAAATTATGCTTTTGACTCCTGAACTGTACTCTTGAGAAAGTGAACTCTACACTTGAGAAAATGCCCTAGTCATTTTACTGCAGGATCTTTAACATTCGCATAGGCAGTCTCTTCCTTATTATTACAACTTAATATCTTTTTAGGGATCATCTTATCACCTGAGTAAACAGTGCCTGGATGTGTATTAGTGCATATTTATACTTTCATCAGAATATCACAATATGCATGATGTACAATGGGCCTTTGGTATCTTTTGGGATTGGATTCTAGTATTGCCCATGCATACGAATATCCATGGTGTTCAAGCCCTATTAAATACAATGGTGTGTTAAAATGGTGTCCCTTATATAAAATGGCAAAATCAAAGTTTGCTTTTTGGAATTAATATTTTTGTATATGTTCCAACCGTAGATGGTTGACTCTGTGGATTTGCAGGACCAACTGTAACCTGGATCTTGTATATTGTGATAGTCTAAAATTAGAATACTCGATAGCTAATGAAGCCAATTAATTTAGGTTTCCTGCCAATTCTAATTCTAGCTCTATTTATTCTACTCACTCTCCTGTTAAACAAATGTCTGTCTACTGATCTGCAGTGCTATGGCTTTCAAATGCCAAGGGCTTTCACTTACATGATAAGCCAGAGACCCTATCTCTATATTTGCATTTATCTATATGACTTTCATGCCAGCCAAGCTACATGTTGCCAGCAGTTCATTGGCACAAATTCTCCTTCTCAAATTACCTTTGGGCAGGTCTTTCAGTAAGTCCATGATGACAGAATCAGCTCCCTTGGTATAGAGAATGAACTCATTGGTAATGGGATGCCTCACCACCACTGACATTCTCTTCCTGTTGGAGTCAAATCCCAAAGTAAATAAGAGGTCAAAGGTCAGGAGGGTACCTTCTGGCAGCCTGACAGTCACTTGTTCAGTAGTCCGAGATACTAACGTAAATCCATAAGCATGGGCTGCATGGACAAGAGCTGCTTCATCTGGGCTTTCAGCTTCATAACAGAAGTCAGGCTGCAGAACATCTTGACTAAATGGACCACCACAGACATCCATCAGAGAAGGGTCCAAATCCTCAAGGGAATCATTCTCAATGGCTGAATCCCTTCTAAAACTGTCATCATCTGTTAAAGTAGAGCAGCTCTGAGTTGAAAAATTATCTTTTCTTTCAGAATCAGCACATACTCTAGTACTTTCTGTGTTAAAACTCTCTCCTAAGTTTGAACTTGACCGAGTTGATTGGAGAGACTGGCTGAGGCTTGCCAGCTTTAGCCGTTGGAACAAGTGTTGAATCCTCTCCAGGGAGAGTCCCGAGGGTTTCATCAATGAGGGATCCGTAACCTGGAGAGAAAAGAAGGAAACAGCATTAATTACAACTGAAATTATACAGCACAAGACATTCCCCCCCACCCCAAAATAAGTAAGGTAAGACTATCCATCACACAGTGAACATCAGGTAATGTTTCCAGTTAAAAGGAATGGGCTCACTAAGTGGATGTTAGGAATATTGTTTCTTTGTTTATTTTCATATTGTAGAAGCAGATGGAAATGCATTACAATTGGATAAAGGACTGAGGTATGAAACATGCACTTCAAGAATCCTCTTGCAAAAAAGAACAGGACTGTCTACCAGATAGTTTTAGGTTGATTAATTCTGTTTGTCTTTCAAGTGATCACTCAGTAATTAAGCAATTATATCCTGCAAATACTAAAAGTGTTTTTCTGGTGATTTTAAATGAAATTGACAGCTTTTCTCAAATTATGTGGCATTACAGAATTAGAAGAAAAGAAAAAGGAAAATAGAAAAAAGAAAAAAGAAAAGGAAAAGATCACAGTGTTCAAATTAGGAAAGAACAACTAGAAAGGATGGATGTATCAGTCTGTTTTTGCTCCATATTCATTTTTCATTATTTTTATTTTTATAATCATATACATTTATATTAATTTTGATGTGGTTTTTAAAGCTGAAAGTGGCACCACAAAATTCAAGTAATTGCAAAATTCTTATGATATTTACATACTGAATCATTCAGGAGGTGAGATCATGTTGATTCACATTCAAGTATGATCTGAACCAAATTCTCAAGCATTTGTCTGTACAATTCTACAGCAGGATTCTTTCTGGCCTCCTTGATAGCTTTCACCATAAAACTCTCAAGTCTATCATTAGATTCAGTGCTTTGAAACACACATACTAACAAAATGTCTTTCCTAACAGAGAGGTTAACACGAGCACTTACCCTTTGTCTTGGGTCAGTTGCAGTGGAGACCACAACAGTGTTGCAGAGGGTCAGAGCAAGAAAAAAGTCTGTGACTGAAGAAGCAGATTTTGCAGACATAAAGGGTGTCAATGACTCTAGTTGGCATGATGCGTTTCTAACTTTCATTAATAGCCTATTATCTGGGATCACGTCCTTTTCCTGGAAGACAAATTATTTGATAATTTTCTAAAAATCCCTCACATGCTCAGGATTATGTGAAAAATAGCTTCTGCTGTGTATTCTAGAGTTTTCACAAACAATTTGTGTTCTTTAAATTACAGTATTATATCTGCTAAAACACTATCAGGCCCTTAAGTGAGAGAGACATGAAATACAGTACATCTATATCTACATCTAAGCACAAACAAATACAGTGGGCCCCCACATTTGATAGGGTTAGAATTATAGAATCATAGGATCATAGAATTGGAAGAGACCATAAGGGCCATCCAGTCCAACTGCCTGCCATGTAGGAACTCAAAATCAAAGCATCCTCGACAGATGGCCATCCAGCCTCTGCTTAAAAACCTCCAAAGAAGGAGACTCCACTACACTCTGAGGGAGTGTGTTCCACTGTTGAACAGCTCTTACTGTCAGGAAGTTGCTCTTAATGTTTAGGTGGAATATCTTTTCCTGGAGCTTGCATCCACTGCTCCTGGTCCTATTCTCTGCAGTAGCAGGAAGCAAGCTTGCTCCATTTTCAATATGACATTCCTTCAAATACTTAAACAGGGCCATCATGTCACCTCTTAACCTTCTCTTCTCCAGGCTGAACATCCCCAGCTCCCTAAGTCGTTCCTCATAGGGCATGGTTTCCAGACCCTTCACCATTTTTGTCACCCTCCTTTGGACATGCTCCAGTTTCTCAACATCCTTTTTGTATTGTGGTGCTCAGAACTGGACACAGTATTCCAGGTGAGGCCTGACCAATGCAGAATAGAGTGGCACTATTACAGTCCACCCTCCCCATATACAGGGGAGCTGTTCTGGAACACACACACACCACCTGCATATGGGGAAAACAGCTTGTGCTCAAGCCCCATAGAAAATAATGGGTCACATGCTCATGGTGGCACGCGGTGCGGGTATGTGCCCCATTATTTCTGCTGGGGCTTGCCTTCTGCATAAGCTCAAAGCCTGTCTATGGGGAGGACTGACTGTACTTCCTTTGACCTAGAGTCTAGATTCTAGACACTATACATCTGTTGATGCAGCGTAGAATCATATTAGCCCTTTTAGCTGCTGCATCACGCTGTTGACTCATGTTCAGCTTGTGGTCTACTAGGACTCCTAGATCCTTTTCACATGTAGTCTCTTTAAGTTAGGTGTCCCCCATCCTGTATCTATGCATTTCATTTTTTTGCCCTAAGTGAAGTATCTTATAGTTCTCTGTGTTGAAATTCATTTTGTTATCTTTGGCCCAGCTTTCTAATCTATTAAGGTCATTTTCAATTTTCATCCAGTTTTCTGGGGTATTAACAATTCCTCTTAATTTGGTGTAATCTGCAAATTTGAAAAGTGTGCCCCTATACTTTTATCCAAGTCATTGATAAAGATGTTGAATAGCACTGGGCCCAGGACAGAGCCCTGTGGCACCTCACTACTCACTTCTCTCCAGGATGAAGAGGAGCCATTGCTGAGCAAGTTTTGGGTTTGGCCGGTCAACCAATTACAAATCCAGCTAACAGCTGTATTGTCTAGCCCACATTTTATTATCTTGTTTGCAAGAATATCATTGGGGGACTTTGTCAAAAGCCTTAATGAAATCAAGATATGCTATGTCTACTGCATTCCCTTCATCTACCAAGCTGATAATTTTATATATAAAAAAAGAGATCAGATTAGTCTGGCATGACTTATTTTTGAGAAACCCATGTTGAGAAGTGTGGTGGAGTCTCCTTCCTTAGAGGTCTTCAAACAGAGGCTGGATGACCATCTGTCAGGGATGCTTTGATTGTGATTTCCCGCATGGCAGGGGGTTGGACTGGATGGGCCTTGTGGTCTCTTCCAAGTCTACAATTCTATGATTCTATAATTATTGCATTCCCTTCTAAATGTTCACAGATTCTCTGTTTAATGAGTTTAAACTTTCCTGGTATTAATGTCAGACTAACTAGACGACAGTTGTTGGGATCCTCTTTTTCCCCTTTTTGAAGATGGGGACTATGTTTGCTCTCCTCCAGTCTGCTGGGACGTCTCCTGTTTTCCAGGAGTTTTCAAAGATTATTGTCAGTGGCTCTGAGATTACACATTTGTCAGTTTTTAAAATATCCTTAGATGTAATTCATTTGATCCTGGAGACTTAAATTCATTTAGATTAACCAAGTATTTCTTTACTAACTTTTTACTTATTCTGTGCTGCATTTCCCTTATTGTGTCCTCTGCTCCATTTTCCTCAGGTTGAGCACCCTTTTCCTTTTCTGAGAAGACTGAGGCAAAGAAGGTGTTGAGTACTTCTGCCTTTTCTCTATCCCCTGTTAGAATTTCTCCATCTTCCCCTGCAGTGACCCTACCATTTCCTCCTTCTTCCTTTTGCTATGAGCATATCCCCAAAGCCCTTTTTGTTGTTCTTAAACTCTTTAGCAAGCCTGACCTCATTCTGTACTTTAGCTTTCCTGATTTTACCCCTACATGTGCTAACTATTTGTTTGAATTCCTCTTTTGTGATTTCCCCTTTTTCCATTTCCATTTGAGATTGTGCCTTCAGTATCTCCTTTTGAGAAACTCCCATATGTCCTGAATTCCCTTCTCTTTTAGTATTCCTGACCACAGAATCACCTTGAGTACTTCTCTAAAGTCTAGCATGTGTGTCTGACTATGCCTGGCTTCTCCTTTCCATTGTATAACTAACTCCAAGAAAATATGATGATGATGATGATGATAATAATAATAATAATAAAATTTATTTGTATCCCGCCCCTCTGAGAACAATCGGGGCGGCTAACAAAGTTAAAAATACAAAACATATAAAATCCCTGGTACCCTCCTCTCCTTAAAAAAGTATTAAATTCAATGCAATATTTAAAAAACAGAACAAAAAACAACAAACAAGCAAACATACAAGTTAAAAACTGACCAGAAGGTCAACAACATCATACCAACAAGCAACCAGTGGGAGCAGCAGTACCTTTCCCAGACGTTTTTCTAAGGCCGGGTTCTCTATTCTGGGAAGGCCTGCCGGAAGAGATCCGTCTTAACAGCCTTTGAAAAGCTGTCTAAGGATGTAAGTAGACGGATTTCATCCGGCAGGCCGTTCCACAGTCTGGGGGTGACGATGGAAAATGTCCTCTGGGAGGTAGCCGAGAGCCTAGATTTTTGTGGCTGACGTAGGCCTCTCCCAGAGGAGCGGAGTGCGCGGGGAGGATTGTAGGGGAGAAGGAGGTCCCGGAGATAGCTTGGACCCAAGCCATTTATGGCTTTAAAGGTGATAACCAACACCTTGTACTGGTTGGTTCCCACCTAAGGATACCACCACTTGCATGCCATTAACCAGGTTATTCCTGTTGATTAGGATCGGATCTAAAATAGCTTATGTTGCCTCTTCCACCTTTTGGACAATGACATTGTTTTCGAGGTAAGTGAGGAATTTGCTAGACCTTAAGGTTTTTGCTGAGTTTAACTTTGCTGAGTCACCCATCGCTACTGCATCTCTCCTTTCTGAGTGTGTGGTCATCTGTTATAGAAAGGCAAAGTCCAATACCTCAGTTTGACTTGGAGGTCTGTAGTAGACCCCCACAATAACATCCCTGTTGTTTCCCTCCCCTTTATTTTCCCTCTCTTTTAATTCTTATCCAGATACTCTCCACCTGATTTAAATCCTGGATCTTTTTACAGGTATAAACATCCCTCATATATAATGGTCTTCCTCCTCCTTTCCTGTTTGGCCTATCTATTCCTACATTCCAATCATGAGACTCATCCCACCAGGTTTCAGTAATGCTTATTATATCATATTCGCTTTGTTGTACTAGGAGTTCAAGTTCATCTTGCTTATTTCCCATGCTGGTGTAGAGACATATAAGACCATGGGTCCTCCTCACTAGCTGCCTGTGCAAGTTTTTTTGCCTCCCACTGTTTGGTCCCTGCACTATTTGACTTGCTCCCTCTATAAGAGTTTGATTATTTGGCTGTACACACAGCCTTGAAGGGGCAGCATGCAGCTGCCCCGTCTTCAGCTGGATTGGGCTGTGGCAACCTCACTCCGTGGCCCCAATCCAGGCTCCGGAGGGTGCAAAAAGGAGCTGCAAAAAGTGGCTCCTTTTTGCATCCTTCAAAGGGTGCCATAGTTGGGGCAGTGCATCTGTATGACACCCCTTTGGCACTATATCATGTGGATGCAGTACTGGAGGCATGCCATGAGGCTGTGTGCCATCTGGAAGGATGCACAGCATCATGATGCTCTGGGGGCAGAGTCAGGGCATCCAGCCTTTCTGGCCCATCTGTATAGGGCCTATTATTTCCAGCCCTTGATGAACTCCTGCCTTCCAAAGTATTGTCTTCCTCCTCCACATAACTCAGTTTAAAGCCCTCCTGATCATTTTTTTCAGACTATTGTCAAAAACGTTTCTGCCTGCTCCTGTGAGGTGCAATCCATCCCTCAGCTATCTTGGACAATGGTCTGGGATTCTGTGAGCTGAAGTCCAAAACACCTGAAGAACCAGAATTTGGGAACCACTGCTCTATGGTCAACGTCTGGCAGAGTTGCACTGGAGAACTTAGATATTCCCAGAGAGAACATATTAATCAAACCCACAAATAATCAAATTTGCAGAAATCAAAGCTTCAAGTGTGGAGAGCCGACTGTATCCATATTTGCTACTTTGACAACTGCTAGTGCAAAGACTTTGAATTAAACTTCAACGTAGGAGACACTGGTTTGCTGCTTACTGGATTTCTTGGCAATGGATTAGACAGGCCAAAATAAAGCTGCTTCAGGTCACTTTGGAGGTATGGTGTTTTCATGATGCATGAGTCCTAAGAGTCTGGAAGCTGCACCAAAGCTGCACTCCAGTCCTTAGGACTGGCGCGTGGCTTTGGTGTGGCTTCTGGACTCTTAGGATGCATGTATCATTGAAACACCATACTTCCAAAGTGACTCGAAGCAGCTTTATTTTGGCCTGTCTGTATCAGGCCAAAGAGACAGGTGTTTGGAGAAGATGATGTACTAACCTTTAGATAGCAACCACTGTTTGTTCTCAGCAGTGTTAAATTCTTCATTTTTTCTACTACCTGAGGCTACCAATTGTCATGCGTGGCACATAAACACCAGGAAACCTGGCATTTAGTAAACAAACAACAACAAACTGTAGCACACAGTTGACTGGTGTTGTTTAGAAGGAACCAAGATTTTGCCTAAAGTTAATATAAATAATGGGGAACCCTTACATAGAGCAGAATGTATTTGCTCCTGAACAGATTTTGCTGTTAATTTTGAAACAACACAAAACAAAATTGGTGTCTGCCATTATGTTTTCAAGAATTTAAATTTGAATATAGGGCATCTCTAGACAGAGCACATATGTTGAGAAGTTGTAGTGTTTGTTGTGCAGTTCCCTTTAAAAAAAAAATCAAAACAATGTTCCTGCAGTCTCAGAATACTTTGTGGCAATTTTGAGTACCAGATGCAACATTTTATTCTCTTCCTTGAGTGGGTTTCTTTTTAATTCTGAGACATATTGAGGTAATATATTCCCTTCTCTTCTCCATTTTAATTATTGACTCTAAAAGGCTCTTCAGTGGCCATGATCCATAAATACACAGCCATAAGGTCTCAGCACAGATTTTGCCCAGGGTGTCCCAGACAACCATTGTGTGACCTTGTATTTTGGTCTTCATCCTGCAATTACAGCTTAGAACATGGCCCTCTTGTTTGTCCTCCCTCCCCAGAAACATAAGTAGGAGAAATATTATGGTTAAGTGTTATTTTACTCACAATGCTACTGCTGAATGCCACCTGAGAATGACAGTTTCCCCAGGCTCCCAGAGATCTGTTTCTTGTATGCCCTTGAAAATGAGCCCGAGCACTTTGGCACCTCCTCAAGGGCTTGGATGCATTTGTCCATGTTGTGACTTTTTCTGCACCTTTGTTTGAAGGGAGACTCAGATATTTTGCCCATTCTTCATTGTCTGAATCTACTTCATTGAAGGTTTCCAGTCGCTTGGCTATATGACAGAAAACAGACATGTATTCTAACTTCTTTCTAACCCTAAACCAGTGATTGAGGGGACGTAACACATGGTGCAAAGAAAACATGGGGTCAGGAAACCTGGTGAAATTCTATAACCTTGATTCTGACTATGTTATTGGCAAATAGGGGGACAGAGCAGAGAGATTCAGCACATGTATGAGTGCTGTGCTTTGGACCAACATACAATCAGAACTCCTATTTATTATGAGCACTGGATTGGACCAGGCCAATCTAGTGAGACCTAAGCACCTCTGTCCTTTATCAAGGGTCTAGCAACCCATGACAGAACCTGGATTGCCTGCTCATCCTGTCTATGGCACATGGTTCAGGCCAGGAGGTATACTATAGGCCATAGACCCTCATAACCCAAACAATCCCAACTGGAAGATGAACTCTGCTTCCTGAAGAACAGGAAACAGAACAGAAAGAAATAGGGGGGGGGGGAATGTGTGTGTGTTTGTATAAATTCTGAATAATAGTGGTACATTTCAAAGTAAGGGCCTGTTCAGACTGGCACCTTGTGGTGGCCTGGGCCTGAGCTAAGGTTGCGTTTGCACACTTCAAGCCCTTCTTGCAGCACCCAGGCACCATCTTGGCATGTGCCTGACTAGATGGTGTGCGCCATGATGACATCACTCGTGCACAGCGTCCAAATGGTGCTGCACACTAGGGATATCATAAGGCTATGCTGCCCTTATGGCACCCCTGTAGTGCTGAGAATAGGAGTGTTTTGTGGCTCCTTTTTCAAGCAGGCTGGGGGCGTGGCATCCGGTTGCCGTGTCCCCAATCCAGCGCTTCCAGGGGTGGCACAGAGCCACCCCTGTCAGGCTGTCTGTCTAGCATGGACCTGGCTCCCTGCTTGCACACCCATATATGTGCACCTTTCAAATGGTGTGATGGCACAGTCTTAATTTCCCTTCTGCCCTCATAATTGCTGCAGGAAGAAGCTCAGTTTGCAACAAATAATCGTTACTAATTTCTAAAAGTGGTTTTAAAAGGAGAAAGTTTAGGCCTTTGTTTTCTATGGCAATTTCCACATTCACGACAACCTATGTGTATGAAGCCAGTGCAATTGCCTTACCATTTTCCTTATGTGAAAATTCTTTCCCATTAATTGAACATCGTCGAAAAACCATCTTATTTTCTGTTAGTGTCCCTGTTTTGTCAGAGAATATGTACTGGATTTGTCCCAGATCTTCAGTGATATTTAGTGCTCGGCACTGGATGGTCATGTCTTCCTCTTCATCATACAAGTCAATATCACTGTGAATGAAGAAGACTTGGCCCAACTTGACCAGCTCGATGGATATATAGAGCGAAAGAGGGATTAAAACCTGAAAAAGGACATTTCCCCAAATGTTAGAAAAGGGTAACTTCTATTTCTATATTCCACAAGATTTCAGACTGGGTAATGTACCAATACAGGTTCTCCTTTCCATCTAATCTCTAGATAATTCAAGGGGGGGGGGGAACTTTCTGCACAGTAAAAATAATAGTTTAAGAGGCAAAATCTTGGGGTGGCATAAGGAAGCCTTGAGCAATTTGTGAATTGTCTGTCTTCAGTTGATCACTTTGTGATACAAACTAATGAAAATGCATTTAATTTGCTTATTTTTAAAGAAAAAATAGTTTAGAAACTGTGATATGTTTATGTTAACAGACTGAACTAGATGTAAACATTTTGGTAAAATGGGGAAATTAAGCAGAATAGATATATGAATGAATATATGCAAAATATATGGGCCAAAAAATAAACCATTGCTACTGTTGGACAGCCCATATTAGTATTATTGATTAAATAGGATCCACTATGTGGCCCTGTGACAATTCAACATGGAAGCAATTTCTCCTAGCCTTCAGCTCCAGCTTTAGCAAGGTAGGAGAAAAATGGTGGCAAGATGCTTGGAAATCCCATTCTTTTTCTGCCTTTTTCCTGATGCAAACTGCTTTGATGGAGAAATATTTACCTACTGGTATTCAGTGATGTAGTCAAATTTTTTAGTCCAAGTCTCAAGTCAAGTTGTAAGTCTTTGCAAGATACCTTCAAGTCAAGTCTCAAATGAAGCCTCAAGTCTGGGAACCAACTTTAACAGATAAAAAGGAGGCAGGGTATGTTTCTCAGCAGGGAGCAACAAATGTGTTAGGGAATGGGCTTGAGGAAGGATTTGAGTTCTGCTCTATAGCCTGTCTCCATTGCATGTTAGAGTAGCCTTCTAAATCTTTTCAGAAGCTTTGAAAGGATCCCTCTATTTCAAGCCCATTGCCTAACCCATTTGCTCTTCCCATTCAATAAATGTACCTCATGCTCTGGGGATGGGTTTTCATGCTACTTGAAGTGAATGACATCAGCAAATTAGTCATTAAAAATATACAGGTCACAAGTCAAGTCATGCCAGTACATCATTTATTGCTGAGTTGAGTCCAAATCAAATAATTGAAGTGACTTGATTCTGATTTGATTCTGAGGAGCTTATCGCACTGCCTTTGGTGCCTGACTTACCTCTTCTGAATTTGGCTCAAATTTGGAAATTAGGCTGATTTTATCTCACTTACTTTTCTCTCAAAACGGCTTCCGGTTGCCTCCAGTGCTGAATTTGGGCCCCGTAAGTTGTTTTGGTGGCCATTTTTTTCCAAATCGGAGGTGGTGTGATAAGCTCCTGAGTCAATCGACTCCTGCCTCACTGCTGGTTTCCATATGAAATCTATACATTTTGTCCACAAACAAAATAGCTGGGTGGGGAAAATATGATTTGGATGGGTGGGGGAGAAGTCACAAGTCCTTCCTTAAGCATTGCTGTTGTGATCTGAGCAAACCACACAGGTCAACCAATCACAGAACTCTCAGAGTTACGTAAGGGGTTGGTCATTACACTACTTTTATCTATTAGTTTTCTTTTTTTCAAGAGAATACAGGGGACACTATTTTATATAAATAACAAAAATCCAAACAACCTATGGTAATATTCTAAAGACCTGTAGCAGCAATACAAGGCACCATTTTGAGGATCAATGTCAAAATGGAAACATTTCCCCCTCAATATCTGATTTTTCTTCTTGTTGAAAAAATAACATCACATTTTAATATCACTTTTGCATGTTCACTTTACTTCACATAATTACCTCAGTGATCCATATATCATGTTGCATGTTCTCATGTTGCAGAAGGGAATATTTGTGAGAGGCTAAGCAAGTGTTTTTCTAAAACAGCTTTGCCCAAGGAGCCAGTGACATTAGTAGCATAATACAACTGGATGTCAAACATCCAGCTTGCAGGGTTTTTTTGGTGGGACCATCTGGCCTGCCCTTTCCCTAACATACTGAGTTCATAGCTGAGATTAGAGGTGGATTTTGGCTCACAACTGACATTTTTCACTGTGCTATATTGCTGTTTAATTTACGTATTTCTGGGGGATTTACTCTTGGCTGAGTGTGCAGCCTTAACCATATTTTCTCATTACTGATAATTATTTTCCCCACCTGCAAAAGGATGATCATTGTCAGGAACATGTAGAAACCTGCAAGAGCTGGAGAAAGATAATTGCCTTGTACATCTGGGATAACATACAAGGGGTGTTCTGTAAAATTCCCATTCCAAATGCCATGACCTATATAAAAATACAAGTTTTTTAGAATAATACATTCAGAAAAGCAAAATGCAAGGGGCAAGGGTGATTATTAACATATTGACCTAAATCCTGTTGTTACTTCTGACTACAGTAAACCCATTTATGCATGAGATTTATTTACATATTGACTTACTATTCAACACTTGATTTACCATGGACTTTATCACACTGAAAAAACCTGACTGCTTCCCAATGGGATACCGTCAGGTTGTGGGTTGCTACCAGGAATTATCACATGAAATTCGCCACCAATTCCACCAAGTGATTGCAACCCGGCTGCATCCTGGGTCCCAGACATGCTTTGGTGGCCATTTTTTCAAGCTGGAAGCTTTCTGACTTTCAAAAGCGGTCTCCGAAACGCACCAGGGACCCAGGATGCAGCCGGCTTGCAAACACATGGCGGAATTGGTGATGAATTACATGTGATAATTCCTGGTAGCAACCCACAACCTGACTGTATCCCGTTGTGGAGCAGTCGGGTTTTTTTGTCAGTGCGATAAGATCCTAGGTCTAGTCTAGCTGGGACCAACAAATATGATGCCAGCTGTTGTCTCTTCAGAAGAAACACAGACTGCAGGCAATCACTGTGAAAAAAGAATAACACAGAAAAGTTGGAGCATTACTCTGTAACAGTTTAATATTTATTTATGAATTTATTAGTTAGTTACATTTTTATCTTGTTTTCTTTCAGTGAACTCAAGTTAGAATCCATGGCTCTCCTCCATTTTGTTCTCATAATAGTCATGTTTTCATAAATGTAACCTACAAGTTGATTAACTTGAGGAAGAAGCCATAATCAGAAAAACAGTATAAAATATTCTTTTTGTTTTAAAGATTTCCAAACATTCTGGCATGGGACCCTCGGTTTTTCTTTTCTTTGGCAAATTAATCCCACTGTCCCAGTCCTACATCGAGTTGCAATTCCTGTTTAAGCCAAGAAAATCATTTTGATTTGAAGTACCATTTTGCTTTGGAAAAAATAATTAAATCTGAGCTGCTGTTCAGCTGAAGAGCACTCTTAATTCCTAGGTCCTTTGGTATTACTTGTCTGACTAATTTAATAGTTTACCACCATGTCATGCCACATTTCTCTAGGGCTCATTCCACTAGGAAACAGAAACTCAATATGAAACCTTTCAGTGTAGTGTTTTTATAAAGCACTTATGTGCTACTCTTAAAAATCAACATGCAGTTATAGGAACCTTTAGATTAATTGCTAAATTTTTATTTGTGGAACACTTGGTGGGCTTGTAGTCATTAAAGTCTGACATCTCTGCAAATCATAGTCACACTATCTGAAAACAATCTTTTTTTCCTGCTACAATACATACTGGAAATGATTGCTGCTCTTAATGGCAATTCAGGGAACCCCACAATATTGCATTATTAATGCTTAGAAGTAAAAATTGTACTTGGATTGAAATATTTTATTTGAGTTGAACTGGATTTTTTTTTACCCCAATAGTTTCCTATCTCTATTCTGGAAAACCATGGGGTTCCTTAGTACCTTACTTGTGGTTCATAAATGAAATGATGTGGGAGAAGTTCCCCCACAATTGCTAGTGCCTTGTAAGCTGTACTAGAATAATGAACAAGCCCAATAGCCTAGCCAGTGATCTATGTGAAGTGTATGCTCCTGAATCCTTTATAAAGTGAGCTATCCTGTATCAGACATGCACAGTTTTCCCATTTAGGTAAGACAATAAGAAAACATAATATTTTAGACTGTAGCAATATGAATGTTTTCTGAACTGACCTCCCTTTTAAAAAGCCTCTCAGCTGTTCAGATTCAGATAGTAGGCCATATCCAGATGAAATGTTTATTGCTGACATCCGAAGAAATGGGCCTGCCTAGTGTATCTCCTTCATCATGTTTTACTCTCCTTTCAACAGGAAATACCTCAAAGAAGTAACAACAGCTCAGTACAGACTGGTGCAAAGTGCCGGCCTGCGGCCAATTTTAGGGCTGAGAGTGGAGCATCCGCATGCTCCCAAGCTCTATCGTCCCATTTGGGTGCCATCATGGCTCGCCCTCATCCACATGGGGGCCGCCATGATGACGTATGTGCAGCACAGCTTTGAAACGGCACCGCACCATGCATATGTCATCAGTGCGCATGAGGGTGGCAATGGCACCCTGCGTGCAGCACAGAAAGAACCAGCCAGGAGCGGGTTGTTTTTATGTCTGCCAGAGGCAGGGCCATTTGGTTGGTGTGGCCTCTGTGTAGGGCAAAAACAGGTGGCTGCAGACCACCCTTTTGGGGAGGTCTGCACAGCCCCATAATCTGTTTTTAAAAGTCTTACGAGTCAAAGCAGTCAGGCCCAAACTGCCAGCTTTGGGCTGTGTTAGGGGTGTGGCATCTACATGACGCACTCCCTGAATGCAGCTGGAAGCTGTGCTGAGCCCATCCCAACCTGGAAGAGCTGGCAGAAAAAGCCACTCCTTGCTGGTGGCCAGGTTGAGCACTGTGGTGGTGACCCATATCAGGGCTGGGCATGTGCGATTGCCATGACCCCGCCATGATTGGTGTCAGCATGGCTGTGCACCGCTCTTTCAGGCCTGTCTGCACGACCTCTTTGTCTCAAAATAAATTATGAATGAGCTAAAACAGGCTGTAGATTGTTTTTTCTCCAGGAGCAGCTCACCCCCCCCCCCTTACATGCATCACAAATGTCTTCTAAAAGGTTGAGAGAGTTTTGAAACAGCTTCAGGTGTGCAAAGTGTGCTGTTCAAAGGAAAAATTCAGACCAATTTTATTGAATGATCCTATGCAGTAATTTGGATCTCAGCCATAAAGCCCAGTCAAAATACACAGAGCGCACACAAGAAAGTCAAACATTCTTTCTTTCTTTCTTCTTATTTTTTAAAAAGCCTTTTCCATTGAACAAAGGTCAATGGACTGATTACGTTTACTCGATTTAAAACAGAAAGCCATGGAAAGTGTTAATGTAGCTGGGATGGTTTGGACTTCTATTAAAATGTTAAAGGTAAAAAAGGTAAAGCTTTCCCCTTTGACAAGATTGCGTAGTCATGTCTGACCATAGGATGCAGTGCTCATCTCTATTACTAAGCCAAGGGAGCCAGCATTGTCAAAGACAACTCCGTGGTCATGTGGCCAACATGACTAAACACTGAGGTGCATGGAACTTGTTACCTTCTTACCCAGGTGGTACCTATTTATCTACTTGTACTTTTACATGCTTTCAAACTGCAAGGTTGACAGAAGCTGGGACTAGTAATGGGATTTTTAAAAGGCTGGTATGTATGATAAGGCAATTAGGGTATTACCACAGCAGTCATGTCAGTTAAAAGACCCCAAACATACCAGGTTCAGAGGAGCCAACATTGCATGTCTTTGTAATTAAATAAATGGGGCTGCTGCTGCCATCACACTCTCTTCCTGATCCCCCTTAACCTAGCCTCCCTGCTCTATGACCTATTTAGATGCCTCTCATTTTATTTTATTTCAATTTAACCTTTTCATGCAATTCCAGAGTTCTGTTACTGCAATGTAAGTTTAAAAAAGAAAAAGAGGAAGAAAAGAAATAGACAAAAAAGAAAGACAACCAGCCTGCTTAGGAATAGTGAGAGGGTGGGGGAGAAGAGGAGACTATGACACCACATGACTGCCAAAATCTCAACTGCCCGGTCAGTGACATTTTGTACTTGGGAATTACGAGACTGGGAGGTCATTGATGGGTTTCCCTCATCAATGAAAGGGGGCACCCTAACTGCACTTGGGGAACAGAGTAGCTATGGGTCAAAGGAGGTGACATGCAATTACTGCCAAAGCCATTTTTTCAGGTCTAGTCAAAGTTTAAAAGCTATGTGTAGTAATCTTCTTAGAGATATCAATTAATTTAGAGTTAGAGAGTAGAGTTAGAGCAGAGACAGTGGTCAGAACAGTAGGTTTAGTCTGAATTAAGTATGAGGCAGTACAGACTGGCACTTTGTGCCTGCCTGACTGCGGAGTAGGGCTGAACTAGGGCTGGGCGTCCACACGTGCCCTGCCCTAGTTCCACCGCACATGCACCATTATAGCATGCGCCTATACACGGGGGGCGCCATTATGATGCACGGGCGGTGGAGCGCCCAAACGACACTCCATGGAAGGGCGTCATTATGGTGTGTGAATGCCACAATGGTGCTCCTTCCAGGAAGCTGCTTTGGACAGCTTCTTTTTGCTTCTGAAAGGTTGTTATGACAATGATCCAGGGCAAATGGGGGCAGCGTTTAGCCTCCCGTCTGTATAGCCCCTATGTCTGGCATATGAGCCTGTGAGAGGCAGGGGTCAGAACAAGTACAGCCAGGGGTTAATTGTTTAGAGTAAAGATGGAATGTGAGGTGAGTTTGAGGAAGTTTAATTAAATTAAATATGTAAGCATATTATTAACTGTAACAAGTAAGCCAAAACACTGTATTATTACCCTATACATTTGAATGATAAATAACTGTGAATAGTTTTACAGTCAGAACTTTGTAACCACAGGGGATCTGTTCTAGATTCACACAAATATGAAAAAATGTGGGACCTCAAGTCCCATTGTCCGCAGTGGCAGCACAACGTATGGCTGTACACTACCATTTGGTACAATGGGGCTTGCCATCCGTGGATGCTCAAATCCACAGATAGCAAACCCATGGATAGCGAGGTCCTACTGTAATATCTTCTTCTGCTGAATAAATTATTTTGTTCACACACACGCCTATTGGGGCCATTCTGCTGAGATAGTTATTGATAAAGTCAGGCACAGTGATGTGTGTGATACAATCGGATGTCCAATCATGGCTACTTAGTTGGTATGGCAAGAGATCCAAACAAAAAGAAACACAAAGGTGGTTGTTACAAGAGATAACAGTGACCATTAAAGCTGAATGTTCACAGAAGATGGTAGCAGCATAAATAATCAGAAGAGGGTTATTACAGATGGTGATGGGGTGGGAAAAGTAGAAGTCTGCATAGCATCATTTTGACAAATGTGTTGACATTGAACTTCACATTTTCTCCATTAATATTTCATACCTAGTGCTCCAATGAGGCACATGAGGAAGAGCAGTCCCACACAAAAGAATATATCCAAATTCATGCGTTGCTCTATTTTGCTGCGTTTATAACGAGGCCCTCTGTTATTCAACATGGCTTTGGTTTCATGGCCTTTGAACACATATGCAAAACACAAGAAAGAAACAGTCATATGAGCTTAATATCTCAGGACCAGAAATTTATATAAACTATACTTTAGGTAATGTGAAGTCGAAGGCTTTCATGGCTGTCATCTGTAGTTTTTTGTGGGTTTTTCAGGCTATGTGGCCATGTTCTAGAAGATTTTCTTCCTGACGTTTTGCCAGCATCTGTGGCTGGCATCTTTAGAGAAAGCTTGCCTGGAAAAAGTAGATATATATACTGTGTGAGCCTGGGAATGCAGGAGTGATTTGCATGTGTATTGTTCTGTGCTGATGGCAGGCCTCAGGCTGGGAGGCTAATGCAAAAGAGGATTAGTGTCTACTAAATTGGTGACCTCTTTTGCATTAGCCTCCCAGCCTGAGGCTGACCATCAGCACAGAACAATACACATGCAAATCACTCCTGCATTCCCAGGCTCACACAGTATATATATATACCCACTTTTTCCAGGCAAGCATTCTCTGAAGATGCCAGCCATAGATGCCGGCGAAACATCAGGAAGAAACTCTTCTAGAACATGGCCACATAGCCCGAAAAACCCACAAAAAACTATACTTTAGGTACTTCCGTAAATATAGTCAGAAATTAAGCTTTCTTATTTTCATTATGTCATCAAGTATTTCATAGTGATTTTAAGAACACACTTTTAAAGCATAGTCATGGTCAACAACATGATTTCCAATGGTGGAGGGAATGCTTCAGAAGCATTAGAAAGAAGAGCACCTCATATACGGTTGTCCCTCAACATTTGCAGCTTTGACTTTTGTGGATTTGAATATTTGCAATTTTGATTAATATGTTATCTCTAGGAATCTCTAGGTCCTCCAGCACAACTCCGCTAGAACTTGACTATAGAGTTGTGCTGGAGAACCTAGTAGTTCCTAGAGAGAACACTTCTCTAGGCATTTGTAGGTCCTCCAGCATGATTCTATGATCAACTTCTGACAGATATTGGCCATAGAGTTGCACTGGAAGACCTGGAGATTCCTAGAGAGGTGATCTCAGGTAAAAAGAATAGTGTTTTTTATTTGCAGCTTTTCCACATTCACAGGGGTCCTTCACCTCAAAACCCAGAGAAAGTGGAGGGACCACTGTATATGAACAAAAAATTGCATTGCAGAAAGCATGGCAACAACTCTAAAAGAGAAAAATTTTACTGAAATTAAAACACAATCTAACTCTGTAGCCAATAAAAGATCATACTGTAATCTATCTTTTAATCTTAAAGGGGGCACACCACTCTTTTTCAGCTATTAGCTCTATATATTTATCTTTACAGTCTATGTAAACTTATGAACAAGAGCCTGTTAACTGGAAGATTAAACATATTGTGAATGAGATTGGTGGAGGAGATAAAATGAGGCCTTTGAGGCCAAGTTTAGTTGTTTTGCTGAGCTGTTTGGATCCTGCTCATGTGATTTTGTGTTTTGGGACTTTAATGGAGCACATGGTCTAAGGAGGTGGGACTTACAAATGAGAGAAAGTGAACACTGAAAGGATGTGAATCAATGATTTGGTTTGGTGGGGGGTACTTGTAGTCAATGGCTTTATGTAGCAGGCTCTGTGGGTTTATGAACAGTAGCTCGTAAACTGTGAGAGAAAATGGTTGCTTTGCATGACAATTTGAGGGAGAACACCTGAACTCCAAAGTCCTTTATCCTGAACCCTGTTGATATTAGCTTTTTTGTGGGGTTTTCTGGCTATGTGGCCATGTTCTAGAAGAGTTTATTCCTGATGTTTCGCATCTATGGCTGGCATCTCCAGAGAATGCTGATCTGGAAGAGAGTGGGTATATATATATACTGTGTGATCTTGGGTAAGGAGGAGTGATTCCCATGTTAATCTGTGTATTGTTCTGTTGTTAATGGCCGGGCGTCAGGGTAGGAAGATATGCAAAGGAGGATTAGTGTCTGCTAATTGGTGATCATTGTCTGCTGGGAAATGTCAGGAATAAACTCTTCTAGAACATGGCCACATAGCCCGAAAAACCTACAAAAAACTATGGATGCTTTCGACTTCCTGTTGTTATTGTTGCTGCTGCTGTGTGCCTTCAAGTCATTTCTGACTTATGATGAACACAGCACAGCATGATCTCTCTCTCTCTCTCTCTCTCTCTCTCTCTGTGTGTGTGTGTGTGAGATTTTGCCTTCCTTTGAGTCTGAGAGACTGTGACTTGCCCAATGTCACCCACTGGATTTCCATGGTTGAGAGGAGATTTGAACTTTGGTCACCAGAGTCATATTCCAACAGTCAGATCTCAATATCACACTGGCTCTCTTCCCATAGTCACTTTCAATGTTGAAAGGTATGCCTGATGGTATTATTTGTTCCATCATGGATCAAAAGGAAGGAGTTATGGTCAGTGGATTTGAAATGTTTTGGCAGTCTCTTAGATCTTGTTTTAGAACATAATTAAACAGCCAGATGATAAACTTAGAAAAGAATGTTGTGATTAGTAAGAGTCAACATGGGTTTCTCAAAAACAAATCATGGGAGCCTAATCTTTTATCTTCTTCAAACAGAGTTACAAGCTTGATAGATTAAAGGAGTGCTGTGGATAGAATATACCTTGATTTCAGTAACGCTTCCAACAAATTTCCTCATGATATTCTTTAAGGCAAGCTGGTATTGGGACGGGTAAGGCTATTGTTAGGTGGATTTGTAGCTGGTTGAAGACCAAATCCAAAGAGTGCTCACCAGTAACGCCTCTTCATCCAAGACAGTAGTGACTTGTGGGGTCCAGAGTTGTTCGAAATCATTATAAAAGATTTAGATGAAGGAATAGAGAGCATGCTTATAAAATCTGTAGATGACACTATTTTTTGAATAATTATTGAATGGCTGTCAGAGATGCTTTAACTGCAGCTGTGGAGGTTGTGAAGATAGACTCAGCTGTATAGTTTTATGATGCTGTGATTACGGCAAAAGAATTATTGCTTTCGAATGGTATTTTCTTCGTAAAGTACTGAATGCATTATTGGGAGAACTGTGAATTGACACTATTTTCTTTTCTTTTAGAAAATGTATCAAGTCACATCCTTTTAAATCGCCACATTTCAATAGTAGTGCTGCTTTTGAGGATGTTTGATTGACTATTTTTAATGGCTTTTTATTAGGCTTTTTTTAAAAAAAATGTAAACCATCTTGTAGCTCTGCCCATCATCATCAAAATCAGCAGAGTGTTCATGACACATGAATGCCATATGGGAACTTCATCAGAGCCCAACAATCCTCTGAATGTGTTACTCAGCCAAACACATTTTGACATCTATGTTAAAGTTTCTTATAATTCAGTTTATGGATATATTACTTGACTAAAGTGATTGTGGGAGTTGAAACCTGTGAAGTTTGCTATGATTTTTGTAACTGTGGTGTTTTAGGTATGTGCTACCAAGTCAACTTTGACTTATGATGACCCTGTGAATGAGAGACTTGCAAGGGACTGAGAGTCCCTGTTATTGTCACCCTTGCTAAAGTTTTGCACAGTCAGGTCTGTGGCTTCCTTGATTGAGCCTGTCCACCTACGATGTGATCATCTTTTCATATTACCTTCAATTACTTTCTGGCTTCTCCCAGTAATATGGTATCATCTGCATATTTTAAATTACGGTTCCTTCCTCCAGTTTTCAGACTGCTTCCCCAAAATGTAAGCCTGCTCTCTGTCTGTGTTCTGCATATAAATTAAACAGATTAGGGGGCTGTACAGACAGCCCAATGAGAGGCAGCTCTATGCTGCCCCTGTAAGCACTGGTTGGGGACATGGCAACCGCATGCCATGCCCCCAACCCAGTGTGAAAAGGAGCCACAAAACATGGTTCCTATTTGTGCCATAGAAGGGGTGCCATAAGCACCCAGCACAGCGTTATGACACCCCTCGTGCGCAGTACCATTTGGGTGCTGCACACGAGGGACGTCTTCATAGCGCACGCTGTCTGGATGGGTGTGCGCCATGATGGCGGCCGAGTGGTGAAAGTAGGGCTCTGAACATGTGAATGCTCAGTCCTATCGCAGCCCTAGTTTAGGTGCAGGATGGCATAAAGTGCCAGTCTGTACACCCTCTAGGTGAGGAGCTGCATCTTTGTCTGACCCTCTAAAGTGCAGGCTGATTTTCACCTAAAATTCTTTGGTGCATTTCCAGTCTGTAGGTCATTGTTTTGTATTCCTTATTTGCTGGCAGATTTTATCTAGAGCTAGAGCAGATTCTGTCACTTAGCTTGAAGCAGTTCTATTGATAAGCCATCTGTTTCTGTTGATTTATTTAATCAAAGTGCTCTGAGGACAGCTTCCACTTCACTTTCTAAAATTGTAGGTTCTTAATCAAAATGTTCTACTTAATTTTTTCATCTCATTGTACAGTTCCTCAGTGTACTGTTTTTATTATCTTTTTATTTTGTCCTCACCATATATTGCCTTCTGTTTAATCTAAGGCCTGGTGCACATGGGCAGGAAGTGGCATGGCGCTGCCGATTCAAGGGTTCCAGAGCACGCAACAACTGCACGCCCCTGAACCCTAGAACGTGCTGCCACTGCCATCATGCCAGTCTCCTGTCCACATGGGGACTGCCATGATGATGTACGTGATGCGCAGTGTCTGCACATTGTGCACAGGAAGTGGCATCATAAGGCTGCGTTGCAGCCGTTATGATGCTGCCAGGAAGAAACTGCTTCCTGGCTGCATATTGTTCCTGCACGGTTTGGCTGCTCCAGGAACGACATGCAGCAAAGAGGCGCAGCGTTTCACCACCCGTGTGTACATCCCCTAAGATATTTCTGTGAAAGGCCCTTTCTTTTGTGCTAATGTTAAGTTACGTCCTTCACTTCTGTCAGGGGTTTTTGTTTCTGTATAACTTGTTCACAATGAGCATCTACTTGAAACAAAAAAGACTGAATACTTAAATGTATTTGAATATGATTAGATGGCTGACTGACTTTTAAGTATATTTGACTATTTCACAGCAGCAAAACACACTTAAGGAGCATCAACTAGTGCTCTTTCTATGTGACTATAAAGAAAGGCCAGTATGTCAGATCTGGCTGTGAATAATTTTAATGTTATAGGTCATTATGAAGCGGATCTAAACTACAAACAAAATAGCAGGCAAAAAAGAAAACATGTACTAAACTGGAATCAAATTGCCACTGTTTCAGTGGACTTGCGTTTCAAGTTCTAACTAGGCAACATGAAAAGAGAAACCAGATTCTGTTTTGTATTCCTGCAGTTCTTTCTTTTTCCCTTGCTATGAGCAGGGACACTGTGGTGCAGTGTGAACATATACCAAGTGAGATTTTTCAACATCAAAGATTGGAGATGCAACAGAGATTTATTAGGAATGAATATTTGTAAAAAGTGCCCCTGACTCCTCCCTTGTATTCCTAAAAGCACACCTTTAAAATCAAAAGCAACTGTTTAAAAAGGCATAGCTTTTAAAGAGGGGAAGGAGTTAACGTCTAAATGTTCTTTTCTGAGTGACATCTCTTCAAGATCCCACTGCAGCTTCTTCATCCAAGTCCCCGATTGTGCAAATTGCTAGCAAACTGACATCCTAATCTAGAATGTGTAACTCAGAGCACATTTCACAGATTTCAGTAATATGTCCATACAACAGGATTTAGGCATAGAACTTATGAAAAGCTGAGGAACATGTGATAAACCATCTAACCATTGTTATTAAACATTCTTTTTTAATAGAAAAAATTGGACCTGTATTAAATCACAAATGCACAAAATACTGAAGTCAAAATTGTCAGAGAATTCAGAACTTTTTTGTGTTAGCATTTTTTGATGAAAACTCAAAATTATAAAAAGAACATGGAAAGACTGTTTGGCATATAGCACTGGCAGCTAGATTAGTTTACACAAAATATTGTAAAAATCCCCAAATTATGAATATTATTGAACAGTAAAGAACAAATGATGGAAATTGCACAGATGGAGAAACTCACACATCTGATTAGAGAATAATCCATACATGCTTTTTTTTTAAGGAGTGGAAATTATTTATATAATACATATATCAGAGAGAGGAGGATACAATGGTAATAGGCTTTAGTAATTGATGTTGTAGATAAGACTTGTGTGTTAGTTTAAAGCTAAATTCATAATTTATAATTAGAAAAGCTAAGGTGGGTTTTTTTTCTTTTTAAAATGCTTTGCTATACTGTATAAGCAAAGAGGAAGTGTGGAGGGTTAAGTTAGCCACTGCTTCAGAAGTCTAAAAGACTGGAAGTCTTTTATTATGTTTATTCTTAGTATGTTTAGTATTGTGTCACTGTGTTTTCTTATACACAAATGTATAAGTAAAAAAACTTCTTTTTTATGTATTCATTTCTCTATAAAATAGTATCTGTAGGTGATATACCCATCAGCCAGACTGGACTGCTAAAGGGAACAGATTGTGTCCACCTTTCTTCTGTCTCTTTCTGACAGTTCTTATGTGCTACCCTAATACTTATTTCATATATTTTTATACCATCCTTTAATAAAAATGCCTAGAATGATTTATGTAAGAAGATAATAGGAAAACAAATAAAGCCCAGAAAATACAAAGCTATGATTCTCTAAAACAGGAGTGGGCAATTTTTGGTGGAGGGCTGAGAGCGCAGCACCACCTCAATCCACTGGGTGTTGTACTTGAGCATGGGGCTGCCATTGAGATTTGCAGCAGGAACAGCCAGGAGACATTTGAGAATGCTATTCAGATGGAAAACAAGGTGCAGGCTTAATTATGTGCCTTAATTTAAAGGTAAACTAGCCACAGTCACCATTTTATTGTATTTATTAAAACACTTCTATTCTATCCTTTATCATGGGATCTCAGGGTGGCATATAATGTAAACAATTTTATACACTTCCAGATTAAAACCACAACTGATTTAAACAAGATAAAACATATTAAACATAGGAACCGATAAAACCACTTTTTATCTACCACAGTTTAAAACCATGTGCACGTATACGTTGAAATAAATGTGACCCCCATCCCCACCCAAAAGCTTTAATACAAAGAAAATAATGTGCTAGATTTTGCTAATTGTTCTCTTGGTGTGTGTGTATTAATTTGGTTTTAATTTTTTTACTGGTTAATCTTTAACTTTTGGAACTTTAGGATTTTTAATGATGTGAGTTTTAATTTGTTGTAAGCTACTTCGAGTCCCAAACTGGGAAAAGGGCAAGACAGAAATATTACTACTACTACTACTATTACTAATAATAATGACATTTGGCATGGTGCTAGAAAGAAACCAATGTTTGCAGCAGTCATATCTCCAAGGAGAGGGCATTCCACAGTAGAGGTGCTACAACTAAGAAAACCATCTCCCACGTCTTTTCATTTCATTATAACCCCATTTGTAAAACACAGAGGAGGGCCCCTTTTGTAGACCTCTATTCCCATGTATATTGGGAAATGTGCTCCTTAAAGTATTGACATCCCATGCCATTTAAGGCTTTTCAGGGGCTGTACAGACTGCCCCTAAAGGATGCACCCACCCCTTTTAGCGCCAGAGTGGGGCCACAGCAACCACACGCTGAGGCCCCGATCCTGCCTTTCTGTGGCACAAAAATGAACTGCAAAAAGCAGCTCTTTTCTGCGCAGTGGAAAGGGCACCATAGCTGCTGGTGCTGTGGCTTTTCAGAGCTCCTTTGGCACTGCATCATCTAGAGGTGAAGAGAGGAGAGGGGAGGAGAGGAGAGAAACTGTTAAAAGACAACAAGGGGAAGCATCCTGTTAGTAAGCAGAAGAAGAAGAATGGGAATAAAGGATGAATGAAAATTAAGTGGAGGACAGGGAGAGAGAGAGAGTAAGGGGGAGAAAAGAAGAGTAGAGCAGAAGAAACCAGAAAGAGTGCTGGGTAGATGAGTTTTTAAATGCTAAACCTTGTGAAGCTAGTTTCTAATAAAGGTGTTGCCTATTCTGGTTTGACAACGTAGCTTTATGGGAGTCATTTATGGAAATGATACAATGATGAGCAATGAGACAATTATACTGTTTGACACAGTGCAAACCAGAAGTAGCCTGTTCCCATTAGCTTATTTAGATCAGAAGGGAGTAGACGACATGCAGTCTACGGGCTGCATGAAACACATACACATACACATACACTCTCCTCTCCTCTCCTCTGAACTTTCTTTCTTTCTTTCTTTTTCTTTCTTTAACAGTTGGAAGAGTTTAGAAAAATCTGCATTGGGAAGCACTATGCTGGGCTGCTTACAGTTCTGTGGAAAAATGAGTATCTTAGGTCTGCCTCCATCTTTGTCTTTTGTGCTTAGGGAAGGTTAGGGAAATCTGCCATCTGGGAAAAAACACGATACGGGAGTTTACATAATCTAAGAAACTAAAATGAATTACATGTATTTAAAAATAATCATGAGATTTCTGTCACGCAAGCTGTTTTAGATGTCTGAATTCCATGATTTTTTGAGCAATGGTGGAAACAGACAAAGAGCACATAGTCTCTCTTATTATTATATAAAATAACTAAAATACAATGACATAATTTAGCAAACTCATTTTTGAGTTCTCAGAATTATTCTTCAGGTTGGATATTAAAGATTTAGGGATTGGGAGCAAAGAGGACAAACATAGCACAATGGAAGAACACTTCCAAGTGCAGTTTGTAATATTCTTAAGATCAAGTGCAAGAGGTGTTAAGCAGGCTTCATTATATGGAACTCTGTGAGATGGATTTTTTTTTTTAGTTTGCACTAAGGGCTACTGGGACAAAGAGACAGGCTGCATATTTACTGTATATACTCGACTATAAATCAGCCTCATGTATAAGTCAAGGACAGGTTTTGAGGCCAAAATTATGGATCTTGATATGACCCACATCGAGGGTAAAACTTAGATGCCTGTAACAAGGGATGTAAAGGATGAAGGAAAGGGAAACAATGTCAAAGAACTTACAAAATTCTGGCAGGCATAACTGTTTGTGCTCACCCTAAAGCCTGGATGGATGAGGAGGGAACTATGGTAAATGGTGGTTCTGCAATGTGTGGGGGAAGGAGACGAGGTGCAGGAGGGACTAAGAAAACACACATGTGTCAAAAAGGATGACAAGGCAAAGCAAAGAAAAATGGTGACAACATTAGCATTTTATAGCCTTTAACTGTAGTGTCATAACTTTGCCTAATTTTAAACCAGAAAAGCTGACAAACATACACAGGTATCTTATTCACATCCTTCAATACCCGATTTCTCAGCACTCTATTTAGGGGAAGTGCCAAAGAGCTGCCATTGCTGCCATTTTCTTGCCCAGGCATTCAAAAAATGATACTGTGGCACAGAGAGTAGAAGGGGGTTGGTGCTTTTTTCAGGTGATCCTGGGACAGACTGACACTTTACTCAGAGAAAGAGGTGGCTTCTTTGTTTGATGAGGTGTAAAGTACAGTACTTATACTGACCTTGCTGACCCAAGTTTTTTGGATCAATGTTTTGACTAAAATTTCTAGGCTTATATAAATACAGTATACACTCATCCCTCCATATTTGTGTCTTTGATATTTGCGGATTTGATTATTCACGGATTTGATTAATATGCTCTCTCTAGGAATATCTAGGTCCTCCAGTGCAACTTTGTGATCAACTTTAACTAAAAGTTGCACTGAAAAACCTAGAGATTCCTAGAGAGAATACCCTAGTAGGCATTTGTGGCTCCTCCAGTGCAGTTCTATGGTCAGTGTCTGTTGGATATTAACCACAGAGTTGCATTGGAGGATCTAGAGATTCCTAGAGAGGTGTCCTTTCAGGTAAAAACATGGTATTTTTGTTATTTGCAGTTTTTCCATATTCACGGGGTCTTGTGCCCCCTAGCCCTAGAGAATATGGAGGGACAAGTGTATTTCTAGGAATACACACACACACACACACACACACACATATACATATACACATACATATCTAAAGATTACTGTATGTATATATACAGTAATCTAAATGCAATAATTAACAGCACAAAAAGCAAAAGCAAATCATTAATCACCTGCATAGATAACAATTCCTACTGCAACTTTGGTGTTCCTTATTGTACATCCACGAAGAAGAAGACTTTCAATGTCAAAACCAATCCGTGTGAGATCAGCCTGCTCCCTACAAGGAAGAACAACATTTTGTTTGGATTGCACTTCATTTATATTTACTTACAGAATGTATATCTTGCCTCCACCCTGCAAAAGTGCTCAAGAGAGTTTCTTTTTCTGTTACTCCTCTAGATGATATTACGAAGGCCATGCCCATGGAATGGGTTCCACTTTGACATCTCAAAAGCACAAAAGCATGCAATGGCATCACAACTATGGCTGCATCTGCACTGCAGAAATAAAGCAGTTTGACACCACTTTAACTTTCACAGCTTAATGCAGTGGTATTCTGGGATTTGTAGTTTGGTGGGGGGTACTAGATCTCTCTGGCAGGGAGAAAACTACATATCCCAGAATTGTATAGCATTGATCCATGTCAGTTAAAGTGGTGTCAAACTGCATTATTTCTACAGTGCAGGTGCAACCCATTTTATGATTTCAAAACCAAAGCCAGAAGACAGTGGATCTTCATTGCAGGTGTGGATGGATGTTATTTGAGGCCATCTTCCCAGTCTACACACTGGTTCCTAGTGTTATAATATAACAGAATAATTCTTCTTGTGCCAGAAGAATGATGGGCAATAAAATTACTTTTCTCCCCTCATGAATAGGGTTGCCATAGCTGAGGACCTCTAAACTGGGACAAATGTAGGACAAGGTTCAAAAATGTAGGACCTTTTAAAAAAAATTTCCTGGCCAGGAAATTAAAAAAAAAAAGTCCCACATTTTTGAACCTTGTCCTCCTTCTCCTTCCCGGCTTGGGAGGAAGCCTCGGGCTGCTCCCAGGCCGGGAAGGAGCATGGGGGCTGCCTGTCATCATGGCCATCGCCGCGGTGGCAAGCAGCCTCCTCTTCGGCCTCGCAGAGGCCTTGGAGGACTCCACAGCCGGAGCTCCGACCGTGGAGCCGCATCCAGGGCCTCCAAAGGGGCCTGGGGAGAGCTTCTCCCAAGCCCCAGAGGCCTTGGAAGAGTGCTCCGCGATCGCGGAGCCGCTTCCAGGGCCTCCCTGGGGCCTGGGGACAGCTTCTCCCAAGCCCCAGCCTCCAGGCCCTCGCTGGGAGGGGGGTGTCCTGGGGGCGGGGCCAAACTGGGGCGGGACCGTGTGGACCTGCCCCAAACTGGGAAAGTCCCGCCCCCAGGCGGGGTATGGTAAGCCTACTCATGAAAGGTGTGAGATAATTACAGTGTCTCATCTCTCACAATGGCCAGCGATCAGCCATCCCAATCAATGGTAGGAAATTTCTTTTGAAGCTAATCCATCCAAACACCAGTGCTTTAAGGCATCATAGTAATAAAACTGCAGGGGTGCAAGAGGGTGTGGATTTCCATACACTAGTGAAGGTAAAGCTGTCTTGCCAATGACGTGTTGAGATTGTGTGTTGTTGTTCTTTTTGCAATGACTGGATTCAAATTTCCCAAAGCAAAACAGAAACTATCACACAAGGAAAGCAGAAGGGGAGGGGGGAGGTAGCTTGGTGTAGTTTATGAGGAAGATAGAGTGAAGAAGACAAGCTGAGATCAGTTTTGTCTACAAGTCCTATAGCTAGAAGGGGGGTTGTGGGAGCTGTAGTCCAAATGTATTCCAAGCTCTATTTTTCTTTTTCTACCCTACTCTCTGCAGCACTTACTATCACTCACTGAACTCAGTGGAGTTAATGAAGTCCAGCTATCCATTTCAGAGAGGGTGATTTTCAGGAACTCTTCAGAAGTGTTCCTGAAAATCGACTCCTCTGGGATGGATTGGGAATGGAATGGGAACTTCCGGTGGTGTCAGCGACATTCTGGCATGTGATAAAATGGGTGATAGCCCCCATTCTGTTCCCATCCTGCCCCCTTTCTTTCCGTGCCAGGAGTGTCCCAAGGGGCTGTGCAATAAGCTCCAATGACTGGGAAGTTTAATGTAGCCCATGTGCTGTATGTTGGTCATCCCTCCTGTCAGAGCTAATGGTACAACAAAAGTAGGATTTACAGAAGTGAGAGTGAATTACTGATCAGGCACACAATCTGAAATGGGACTGACTTACTTGCCTTCAGAAAAAGTTCTGAATCCCTGCTTTCTTGTTCAGAGACATATTAGAAGCTGAAGCAGTTTGAATACTATTTAAAAATATCAGCACAATCAGGCATTTGTCTGAATATATGAGGGTTAAACACATGCAGAGGGACAAATGCACTCATGTCCTGCCCCTATGAGCCATGACTGTGCAAGTTCAGAACTTTGCAAATTCAGCATAAATGTCTGAAGAGGGTTTCTAGGTATGTTCAGCTGAATGCACTTGTATGCTTCTGCGTGATGAAGAACACTGATGTGGCAGCGCTCCTGATTGCAGAGAGGTTTCTGAGTTCATTTACTTCAAAGTACTTAAATACCATCTCCAAGATTTTGTGCTAAATATGAAAATATCTTTAAAGAGAAGCTCTGCATGCAGGGCCATTGGAGATCGAACATCCATTCCTCTGCATAGTTTTAGTCCCCACATATTCAACTGGTGCTTGAACAAGTTGTTGCTATGTTCCTTCCTGGACCTAGCATAAATTGGGCACTGTGGTCTTCCAGATGTTGGACTGCAACTTGACACTTGTCATGGTGGTAAGGGTGGGGGGAAATCCAACATGGGGAGGACCACAGTTGGCCTCCCATCTAACCTAGAGGGTACATAAAAATAAGATATTACAATTTACATAGGTGATTGACCTTGCCTTGGATGATAAATATCTGAATATGATAACCATGTTGACTGAGAAAACTTCTGAATATGATAAGCATGTTGACTGAGAAATAATCATAATGACTTACATATAACCTTTAAATCTAGTGAGGTCATTGTTGGGCTTTTCACAAACAATTATATTTTGGAAACATTCTGGCTTAAATTCAGTGTTCTGCAAGAAATAACACAAAAACCAGAGTGAATTTTTAACATCAAATGAACTTGTCAAAATCAGAAAAAAATCTGGTTAGATCATCCCCTTGTCTTTTAAATATATGGCTGTAATGTATTTAAAGTTTACTTAATTCATTTGTTTGGAGGCAGTGATGACTTAACCAAACCAGTGCATTAAACAACCCCATTTAAGAATTTCCAGAGATGTAGCCTGTTAGTTTGTTGCATGGGGAAAAATAATAATCAAAGGTCTTGTGGCACTGTAAAAATTAAACCAAAATAAGAATGTAAAAAGGAACAAAAACATTACTACAGGGGAAGCTTTAAAGGATACTGTTAGTCTATTGTACCACATTACTTTTTCATTATTTTCTGGTGAAAATGTTGCTTTTATTGTGTGGTGACAAATTGACTGTGATGGAGTTTTAGATTGGGTTCAGCAGCATTTTTTAAAAGTGCTCAAATCAGATTTGTTCAAGAATTAGTTTAATTGTAGGTTATAATAACATCATAATTAAAGGAATGATATTAAATTAGATTAGAAAAATTGTAGGACAATTGAAGACTATGAACAATTCAGTAACAGAAAAAAGAAAAATACAAGAAACACAGCAGTCTTATTGTATACATAAAGTGTTTGTATTTAGCTGCTAAATTTTACTGAGGGAGCTCTATTCTGAAGAACAGACTCATATACCCGACAGAGCAAAAAGCCCAGGTCAAGGGAAGAGACAAAAGTAACTAACAATTTAACACTGCATCTATTTAAACTGTGGCTCACAGAAAGATGACAGCATACTCAGATAAGGGCAAAATAGGCTAAATCAGCAACACTGCGATCAGGAAATATTTAATTCCTTTAGAAATGGAATAGATTTCCCATCCTTCTGATGCTGTAGCTGATTTAATCTGTTTTGCCTTCATCTGACTTCGGCACTAATGTCTGAGAAATCACTCCGTAGTGTGAGATTCTAATGTTACAACTGCCATGTAAACAGAAGATTTATCCTCTGAAGATGGTAGGATGTCAATGTACTGTTTTTCTGTAAAGGGTAATATGTATAGAAAGAAAGTAATATCAAGCATATAAATTTATCATAAAATGCCATCAAGCTAAAATTTAGTCTGCCCAACATTTGTTGTCAGACTTTTGAATTTGAATGTATCCTAATTTATAAATAATACACAATATATATGTACACATTTCACAGTTAGATCTTAATTTATACTAAGAATGGTTACATTAGAATTGTTCATTTCAGCGAATCTACTGTAACTATTATTATGTCTTGATACAACTATATATTTAGCTGGGGGATATACAGATTTAGTCTCAAATAAATTCAGATCCTTGGCTAGCTTTTAAAATTCCAGACCTCAAATGGATTCAACAGCTTGCTAATATAGGAGTCATACAGACCGGCAATTTGGAGCAGCTGCTGGCCGCTCCACCTCCAGTTGAACCCCGATGGGTGCGGGACCATAGCAACCTGATGCTGCCATTCTGAAACTGGCTGCTGCTGTTTTGGAGAGGTATCAATTTTGGCAGCAAAATAAATAAATAAAAATAAATGGACAATCACTTGCACTGATTTAAGTGTTAAAGAGCTTAAATCAACAATGGTGCATGAGCCATGGGACTGTCTTGTTAGTTAGTAAACTAAGTCAGATTTATAACTGAATTGTTGCTATATACAGGTATACCTTAGGCTCTGAATACACAGGCAGAATACCAGAGGCCAACTTTGTGGTATCCTTCACATGGATCTGGCAATTACCTGGGATGGCAGGGTATGGGTGGGTGTTCAGACGGCTGTCTGCCACTGCAGAATGGAGCAGCCATAGTCGTCATTGCCTTGCCCATCGCTACCACTGTTCTTTATGAAGGCCCCTGCCACTGCCCATAAGGATGTAAACAAGATGCCTGGCTTCACCCACATAGCCACTGCCTTCTGACATTACAGGCTACAACTGGGGTCTTCAGAGATATCAGTAGTGGCAGGTAAGGGGGAATGCGACTGTTTGGTCTGCTGTTTGTCACAGTGGGGAAACTTCACCACAATCAGAAGTTATATAGGCCTTTAAAGTTATATAGGCTATCTCTGGTTGTTATTTTTTTTTTAAGGTTCAGCTGTAGACCTGCCTTTCCACTTTTTCCTTGACTTTCTTCAGTAATAGTTCCATGTCTTAGCTATTTTCTGCTAGTAGTATGGTGTCATCTCCATATCTTAAATACTTGATGTTCCTTCCTCCAGTTTTCATGCCTCCTTTCTCTGTGTCTATTCCTGCTTTATGTATGATATGTTCAGTGTACAAGTTAAACAGATAGGGCAGCCTTGCCTGGCCCCTTTGCCAATTGGAAACCATTCTATTTCTCTATATTCAGTATTAATGGTAATACAGGTTACAAATCAGGACAATCAAATGTTGTGGTACAACCATTTATTCTAGAGCAATCCATAGTTTTTCATGATCTATAAGGTCAAAAGTAATATTGTTAAGTAATGGTAGTAATTTTATGATTTTATGAGTGTCTTTAATGGCCTAGAACTTTTAATAAGCTCATAGTATTTCTGTGTGTGTGTGTGTGTGTGAGAGAGAGAGAGAGAGAGAGAGAGAGTGAACGAGAGAGAGAGAGAGAGGCAGTTTCTAGAATGAAAACTGAAGACAGCTCCTGTTCCTTTAATGGTGCTATACAAATGGGAATTCCAGCAGGTGTTGCTTGTTACCTGGTTGCATGACAAGCAACAACTACTGAAATTACATCTTCTACAAACATTAAGGGGACAAGAACTGTCCACATTTGACAACCCTAACTGTGTATAATGTTTGTATTCAGGTTACAAGATTCACTCCAAAGCCACCAGTAGACTTTAAGCTACCTGCCTGCCCCAAATTATAACATCTACATCCAGGATGTTCACATAGATAATTGTTCATGTCAGTCATGGAGACTCTGTGGCCCACCAAGCCAAACCCAATATATATGTATTATCTGACTTGTCATATCAGGAGCTCAGAAAACCACTTGTTTTTGTCACCAATAGCCAAAAGACAGAAAACAGGCCTGAAACCTCACAGTATGACTTAGAGAAGCAAACAGAAGCCTTGAGCTTTGAGGTAGCAACTGACATTCCTTTCCATTGGAACTTAGGGAGTACAGCTACAACAGATAACATGTTTCTGAGGGGTGAATAGACAATAGATGAATTCAGTTTTGTCATGCATAAGCAGAAAAACATATGTGATTTAGTAAGCAAAGCTTGAGCAGCCAATCATGAGTTAGTGTCCATGTAGTGTCCACAAGCTTAGGCTGTATTGTATTAAAATGCCATCTTCCAATCACAGTTTGCTCTGGTGTCATAGATAAAGTTGTAAAACTATATAAGAATGCTGTTCTCCAATAAGGGGAGGACACGGGATTTTCTACTAAGCCAAGTGTATTCAATCTTGCAAGATTTAATAAAGGGCTATAAGGAATCTCTCTCTCAGTGTGTGAATTGGCACCTTGGCACGCTGGGCATGAATCCTTACTCTGAAGGGCCTGCCTGGGGTTTAAAGTGAAATCACTTTTCTGAGAGTGTATAAAGGAGGGGTTGTCAAGCACCTGGCAAGCCATGCAAAATGGCTGACAATAGCACACGAGAGTCAAAGAGCTGGATTAAGTTTTACTCATTCCTGTACATCATGCCACATTTAGGCTCAACATAACCATATCTATATTTTATATAAAGCCAATGTCTGTTAACATTCTAACTGTCACTGCTATTATTATAGCAGGATCTGAAATGTCTAGGGGGATACAATGAGTGTGTGTGTGTGTTCATGTGTGTTGGGGGGGGCAGCAGGTTGCCTGGGCAACAGAAACAGAATTTGTCAGTTGGTTTATGGAACAGGTGAAAGGCTAGGATATGAGACGAGAGAGAGAGAGAGAGAGAGAGAGAGAGGTGCAGAAAGACATATAAAATTAATTCATGAATGCAAGAGAAAAACAGTGAAAGAAATTATGGGCAGTAGACAGACATCAGCAGAGCGAGAGCAAGAGATCTCATTGTTTGGGGAGAAGTTATTCTTGTTCAAAGAACTGTCTCCTCCTGGAAGAACCAGAGCATGTGCGCTATCTCCCCCTCTCTTTTCTGCCTCGCTCTTTGTGTGTTTCTGGACTGACTGAAACTGAGAGAGTGACTTAGGGGTCTGTTCATATTACAAGGATACCACTGGAGATGGGGGAAGGAGGAAGGAGAGGCTACCAGAACTGTGGTACAGATATCACTGTTAGATTGAAATTATATTTATTCAAAATGTTGGGGAAAATTGCTCATTCTGCCACCACTATTATAGGGACTATTCTCCCATTATTTGTTATCTGAATCATGCCCTCCCTTTTTAAACGTATGTGTGTTAGTCTATAACATTTTGTTAATAATATTCTGTTGCTGAGAACTATTTACATGTAGGAACCCAGGGATGGCTATAGCACTTTTCTACCCTTTGTCACCTTTGATTCCGCAACTGAAGATAATTATATGGCAATTGTGGCAACAGTTACATGTAAACCGTGCAAGCACATTTCCCACTCACGTTATGCCACTAAAGAATAATTCTCTCCAGCTGGGCAGTTTTGCATTTCTGTCCTAACATTTCTTTTAAAACTTAAAGAACAGAGGACAGATGTTGCTGCTTCAAGGCACGTACCTGCTTGGAGAATCCTTTCACAACTTGTCTTTGTTTCAGATTGGTCTCACCATCAAGATTGGCTGTCTCTAAGTGACAGATCCCATTCCGATCAGAGGAATAGAGCAGCAGGATGTCGGCAGGGATGATTTCATTACACTGCAGCTGCACAAAGTCTCCTACTCGCACATCTTTCCAGCACTTCTCTGTGTAGGTGTTTTTGCTTCTGTTAGGAGAAAAGGCACTACAGCTGAATTGCCTGTGACAGCCCCATCAAGACACAGAGCATTCCTTTCCTTTGGGGTATAGGGCTAGTTGGCCACCTGACTGAAGCCACTGAGTTTATTTATCACACCTGTATTCTTCTGTTCCTGTAAGGATCACAATGTTGTTTACATTTTATTCATTAATAACTGAAATAAGTATGCAAAGGGATCTTGTAGCACCTTTGAGACTAACTGTGTGAGAAAGTTGTAGCATAAGCTTTTGTAGACTTGGCCTACTTCCTCAGATAGGTCCTACAAGATCACTTTCCATACTGATAATCCAGATGGACATGGCTATGTTTCTGAATTCTAACTGAAGTAAAATAGTTATGGCACTACTTTTCTGTGATGATGGGATTGCATGCTCCTGTGAGGCAAGAGGCTATGCTGATGGAAGCAGTGCTGCTGACAGGATGTCCCATGTCAGACAGAGTCACCCATGTCTTCTTGAGGAGACAGACTAAATTCGCCAAAGTGCTACTGGGCAGCAGTAGTGGAAGTTGACATTCATGGAGGATCTCTCAGAGAAAACAGCAGTGGCACTTTGTTAGTACTGTACAGTGAGAGGCATGGTAAACTTTCTTTTGAAGATTTCACCACAAAAACTTATGATGAGACAATCCAAAAGGAACCAAGAGACAGTGTCAGATGAGAATCCCAGGTTGGAAGGCACTCAAAGAACTACTTGGGTACAGTGGAGGACAACTATGAGTAGTACTAATGACACAACTAGACTCAAGCTGAAAGAACATTCAGCGATGTGCTCAAACATGAAAGGAAAGACTGAAGCTGCACAACACATATTATAGGAACATGGAACGTAAGAAGCATGAATCAGGACATAGTAAAATAAGAAATGGAATGTCTCAACATTGCAATACTTGGAGTGAGTGACCAAAAGTGGACAGAAATAGGGCATTTTGAGCCAGATCATTACACAGTCTTTTGCTCAGTAAACAATCCAAGAAGAAATGGGTGGCATTTGTAGTGAGGAGAGATGTAACAAAAGCAGTCAAAGGATATAGCATAAAGTCTGAGTGAATCATAGAATCATCGAGTTGGAAGAGACCATAAGGGCCATCTAGTCCAACCCCCTGCCATGAAGGAAATCTCAATCAAACCATCCTCGACAGATGGCCATCCAGTCTCTGCTTAAAGACCTCTAAGGAAGGAGACTCCACTACACTCCGAGGGAGTGTGTTCCACTGTCGAACAGGCCTTACTGTCAGGAAGTTCCTCCTAATGTTGAGGTAGAATCTCTTTTCCTGTAGCTTGCATCCATTGTTCTGGGTCTTGTCTTTGGAGCAGCAGAAAACCAAAGCTTGCTGCCTTCCTCAATATTACATCCTTCAAATATTTGAAGCAGGGTCTAGCATATCACTCTTAATATTCTCTTCGCCAGACTAAACATCCCAGTCTCCTGTGTTTTCTTCATCAGGGCATGGTTTCCAGACCCTTCACCATTTAGTCGCTCTTCCTTTGGACACACTCTAGTTTCTCAATGTCCTTTTTGAATTGTGGTGCCAGAACTGGACCCAATATTCCCGGTGGGGCCTGACAGAGCAGAATAGAGTGGCACTAGTTACCTCCTTGATCTACACCTACTACTTTTATTGATAAGCCTAAAATTGCATTGGCCTTTTTAGCTGCCGCATTACACTGGTCTCATGTTTCAACTTGTGGTCTACTTGGACTCCCAGATCCCTTTCACACATAGTCGCGTTCAGCCAGGCGTTGCCCATCCTATATGCATTTCGTTTTTCCGCCCTAAGTGCAGTACCTTACATTTCTCCCTGTTGAAGTTTCATGTTTGTTAGCTGTGGGCCCAGCTTTCTAGTCTATTCAGGTCATTTTAAATTTTGGATCCTGGTCCTCTGGGGTATTAGATACTCCTCCTAATTTGGTGTCATCTGCAGATTTGATAAAGTATGCTCCCAATTCTGTATCCAAGTCATTGGGGGTGTTCTCCACTAGGCGAAACCCCACGTTCTCAATCGAATCCTAGGAGTGGCGTTCCTACTAGGAACCGATTTTAAATCTAGAACTGTTCTAGAACAACCAGCAATCGTCCCCACTACAAATCGAATCGTGGAGCGGTTTAAAATTTTGAATCGTGTTTTCGTCATTTAACGCGGTGTTAAAAAAATACTAAGGGTCGGACCTACATTTTCCCCTTGAATCGGGATAGGAACCGGAGCATTTAAATAGGAACGACAGCCTTTCAAATCGGGTTAGCTGGATGGGAGGAGCGGAGTGCGATGGGGCTGGCCTTGGGGGAGTTGCCCTTTCTGTCCCATCCGTCGTGGGCTGTCGCCATATTTGCTTCCCTCACCCTTTGTCCGCGGTGTGGTCTTTCATAAGAGATAAGGATTATTTTTATTTTTATTTAATGGTTTAAACAGGCGCTTAATCTCTTCAGCGCTTTAAGCACCTGAAGTCCCGGTGTCTCAAGCGCCTGCATCTGCCAAAGGACTACAAGGCTTCCCTGGTGGATTGCAACCTCCCCCTCTGTGTGGGGAGAGCCCCATTTCTAACGGAGGAGAGGCAGGGAGGAAGCCTCCTCTCGAAGAGGCATTCCCTGCACGCTTGGACTCTGATCTCGCCCAGGCAGGGAAGGAAGTGCTCCTCGCGAGGAGGCATCTGATCTCGCCAGGCAAGGAAGGGAAGGTCCTCACGAGGAGGCATCTGATCTCGCCCACGGCAGGGAAGGGAAGGCTCCACGCGAGGAGGATCTGAATCTTGCCAAGGCAGGGAAGGGCTCTGATCAATGGGGGGGGGGAATAGAGCCTTTCTCCCTCCCTTTCTCAAATGGAATCTGCTTCTCCTCACCACCCTGGAAAGAGAATCTTTGGGAAGAGTGCTTCATCCCTGCTTTCCAGCAGCCTCCTTCATTGATCTCTGGCTCTTGAAGGGATTCTCCCTGGCTGTCTTGGGATGTCTCTTGCTTTGCTTTATTGGCTTTCACTCTCTCTTCTCTCTTGAGTCTGCAGCCTCTTGCCGCCTGGGATTGTTCTCTTTTCCCCTTTTCTGGTCTTGTGTCTCTATCCCACTTAAACTGACTGCCTTCTCCTCCTTGATCCCATTTCAAACCCTGGGCTTTGGATGCAGAACAGTCTCTACCACTGAAACCCACTGCCTTTCTCCTTGATCCCATTTTCCAACCCTGGGCTTTGGATTGCAGAACGTACTCTAACCAATGAAAACCCACTGCCTTCTCCTCCTTGATCCCATTTTCCAACCCTGGGGCTTTGATGCAGAACAGTTTACCACTGAACCCATGCCTATCCCCTTGATCCGATTTGGCAAACCACACACACAAACACCACACCACACACACCCCCACTACAAGACGACACAGGACAGACAGACAGACACACACAACACACACCCACCACACGATTATATATGAATACTCACACACACACATGCTATATATATAAATGCATACACACACAAACATATAGGTATATATACACATATATATTTGGTGTTGTGTGTTGCACACATGTTTAATATGCATAGAGTGTTGTTGTGTGTGTTTTTGATGTGATATATATATATTTATATATATATATATATATATATACTGAGCCAGGGCAGTTAAGGGGTCCTCAAACGTTGTATTTCTACAGTGGGTTTGGAACTACAGATGAGGGTTTTTTCATAAATTAAAAAAGTTTGTTACTTTATAATTACCTATATATATGGTAATTATAGAAAGTAACAAATTTTTTAATTTAGAAAAACCCTCATCTGTAGTTCCAAACCCACTGTAGAAATAATACAGTTTGAGACCCCTTAACCTGCCTGGCTCAGTACTAAGGAATTATGGGAACTGTTTGTGTTTGTGAGACATTTTATCCTCCTTGCCAGAGAGTGCTTGGTGCCATAAAAACTACCATTCCCAGGATTCCCTAAGCACTGAGTTATGGCAGTTAATATGGGGAGACAAGAGAGGATGTTTGAGCGATTAAGCGCCTTCATTGGTCCATTTGAAAAAAAAAACCAAAAATACATTGATTCAACAAACTGTCAATGAAAGTGAAACGATGCCAAAAGATAAATCGCTTCCAAATATTCCAGATTAAACGTTACGTCATTCTGGTACTATGATTGACAGCTCCAAATAAGGTATGGAGGAGAAAAATCGATGTTATTTAAACAACCGATTTCATGCCAAGTAGGAATGCTTGTAGGTAAACACTTCGATTTAAAAAACCAGATAGGAACGAAGAATAAAAGCGATTCGGAACACGGGATAAGACCAGGGTTATTTTGAATTGGTTTTATTAAAAACGTTGTTGTATGTTAAATTGTTTTTCAAATCTTAACTGAGAACACCCCCATTGATAAAGATGTTAAATAGCACTGGGCCAGGACAGAGCCCTGTGTGGACCCCATGGTCACCTTCTCCAGGATGAAAAGGAGCCATTGTTGAGAACCCTTTAGGTTCGGCCAGTCAACCAATTACAAATCCAAATCATGTCAACAAGACTTCATGGAAAACCTATTAATATAATCTTAATCCAAGTTTATGCTTCAACTGCAGAGACAGTTAGACAGTTTAACAAACAAAACAAATACAATTCTGTGCTGGAGTCCAGGAGGAAACTGTTCTCACATCAAAACAGGACTTCTTGTTAATCATACATGATTAGAATGGAAAAACAGGAAACACAGCAGAATCAAAGATTGTAGGAAAATTTCATCTAGGAACAAGAAATGAATCAGGAGACTGGCTGACTGAATTTTGCGAGGCCAACAGTTTACAAAACACATTTGTCAAGCAACCAATGAGGCAAATGTTTACATGGATATCAGCTTGATGGCCAATATAGAAATCAAACTATATAATTGGACGCTAAATATAGAGAAGCTTCAGTTTCTAATTGTCTACATTCCTTTGGTCTTGATACAAGCAGACTAAGAATCTGTTTCAGCAAGTCTCCTTGAAAACCTCTCCCAATTTGTTTCCCAGGCAGCTACTGTTGCCTTAGGACAAGGGAAAACTGGATCAGCCACTTTGTACTGCAAAATAAAGCCACGAAGCCAATAAATTATTCTGAGTTGTACCAGAGCTTTAGCACCACTGGGTGCTTTTTGAGTCAAATTTTGTTTTTTATTTCATAGCTATTTTATTTTTAGGGCAAGTAGTTTTTCCTACTGACTGGCTTCTTCTTCATGTTTTTATCTGTATTTCCAGGCTATGCACATTCTGTGTCTACATTTGTAACAGGAAATAAAGTTGGTGATGGTAAACTCACATCCACTGAATGGTGATACGTTGTGCATAATCAATATTTTAATCAAGGACATGGGTGGAGAACACAGTATGTCTTTGTTGGGGAAACAGTCTATGATGAGGGATTGTAAACATTTTAAAAGATAGCATTAGAACTTCAGATGACCTTGATAAATGGGGCAGTTAGCTAATCGATACAGTGAAGAGGGAAGTTGGTGATTTTTTCTTGCCATTGTCTTCAGTATGCTGCTTCAATCTTTGATGGAGTAAAAGCAAAGAGCCACATAAGATATTATCACAGCTGACCAGTTTGGTAGAGTACATAGTTTGGATCAATTTCATACACTGCTGCTTTGGTTAACACTTTTATAAGGAATTGCTTCACTGTCTACATACAGATGATTGTGTACACAAAGGATTTCTCCTTGCCACAACAACCTTTTCCAACCATTACCAAGGACTATTTTAACACTTGGGTAGGGTGTTTTTTTTTGGTCTATAGAGGGCTCTTTGGTCCTTGGATATTTTTGTCTATAGAGGGCTCTTTAACTGATTGTTGCACTAGGTACTGGCACAGTGTAAAGATCTTACTTGCAACCAGTAGTGCCTCAATACTAGTGATCAGGATCGTTCTGCCTTTCTAAGCTATTATTTTGATTATTATTATTTATTATTATTAACCTTTATTTATAAAGCGCAGTAAATTTACACAGCACTGTACATACAATCTTTTTAATTGGATGGTTCCCTGCCCTCAGGCTTACAATCTAGAAAATTTTGAGCAGGTTTGATGTTGGTATTTTGATTTTAGCATAATGTTTATAAATATTATAGTATATATTTAATTGTGCTGTACACATGCAAACATACACACAAAAACACAGTATTGCATTTATTTATTTAAGGAATTAAATATTCTATAATCCCTAATACAGCATACACATGCTAAACTAACTTAATGTTATGCATTGTAGACTGCTAGAACATGGTGTAAAATGCAGCAGTAATGTGGAATCTTAACATAGGTCCAAAACACCCTGCAGAAGTAATCCTGTTTAAGACTGCTTTAACTGCCCTGGCTCAATGCTAGGGAATCCTGGGAATTATATTTTATTGTGGCACCAGAGCTCTCTGTCAGAGAAGGCTAAATGTCTCACAAAATGACAGTTCCTAGAATTCCCCAGCATTGAGCCAGGACAGTTAAAGTGGTCTCAAACTGGATTATTTTTGCAGTGTGTTTTGGACCATAGATAAATTGTGTTAGATTAAGTGTAGGGAATCTGTTCTTAGCATCAGCTGCATACATACATCATGCACAGTTCTGGCCTCTAAATCCAAGCTATTCACAAATCAGTGACAATGCTTTGCCTTAACCCACACAGGTTCTTTTTATCTTTTCATTTTGTGAAAAAAATAAATCTGAAGAAAATACTATACACTTTTGTGTATTCTTCCTCTTGTTTTCTGGCCATACCCTTTTAACTATACTGTTTCATTGCACAAATGGATGGATCTTGGTTTTCAAAAACATCTGTGAAATGTTGGAGAGTATTTCCTTGGGTATTGCAGATTGTCTTCTATCTGAACACCAGTTATGCTCTACCCTACTTAGCTTCTCAAATAAGGTGAAATAGGGAACATTGAGAGTGATATGGTAGTAATCTTTACTGCACTATTGTGCTGATTTGCTTCCTTCTCAAGAGCAATACTCTATATTTAATGTTGATATGATGTTATCAGAAGCAATTTAATCATGTAGTGAAAATAAAAGAATTAAGGAATCTCTTATACTGATTGAGAATTCTCTGTAGAGAGTTCTCCATAGTGAAAGAGGATTTTCTCTGACCCATTTTATTCCAAGTGTTGGAAGCAGAGGGTGTGGTATAGTCAATGATTAAAGAGGCACCTATATTCTCTCTCTGGGAAATAGTACATTGCTTCCTCCTTTTTGCCAAGAAAAAGTAAGAGACTGTTCCACTGATAAATGAAACAGCTGTATCGATTTATTGCTTGGCATGATTTGAATGTTAAAGTATTTCTGGTGGTGCCATGATATGAAGTATCTTTTCGCTTTTGAGCTGAGTCTTGGTTGGCCATTACTTAGTGGGAGCCCTGCTGTGACAGCTGATCAGGCCAAATGAAGATTAGCAAGAGATCAGGGCCTTGAGATCCTTCTCTCCAATGCAGTTCATAGTATTCTGGGATGGCTTGCCTCAAACTTGTGAAACATATAAGCTAGATGCAAGTTTGGAGGCCAAGTCCAAAGAGTTTAGTATGCTGGATAAACGCCCTTCTGCAAAGTCAATGCTTTAGCACAAACATTAGGTGAAGCTTTCTTTCTCATAAGAGCAGTGCTGCAATGGAACAATAAAGAGAGAGGGTGGTTGTCCAATGTTTTTCATCAGGAGTCTCTAAAATAGGTTGGTTAGGCATCTGCTGGGAAGGCCTAAAGATTCAACTCTTTGGTAAAAATGATGCTCTGAGTTAGTATTACTACTGTGGTTCTGGGAGAGGGTCCAGGGATAGGGCAATGTCTGGCTGTTTAGATCAGTGGAGAGATGAGAAGCACTGTGAGAAGGAATTTCTTTGATATTTTTCATGGTAGAAACCGAACCAGGTCTAATACTGAACAGCGGTGGCTGGTTGCTTCCACATCAGTGGGGCAGGAAATCCATTTCAGGTTTTAGACTGAACTTTAAACTATTAAGGGTGCTGAACCCTGCCCTCTGTAGATTTAGCACTTTGCTAATTCCTTTAAAATTTTGAGTAAAACCTGGTGTGGCTTCACTATCTCACTGATAAGGAAGCTCCCAGCCACTGCTGATTTAATGCATTTCCTGTGGGCAGTGCCCAAATTGAAAACATTTTAAAGGGTAAAGAATTCATGTACAATCTTATTTTTTAAATGTAACAGTGGTTGTTACTACTGGGCATATGTGCATGTGACAGAGACAGATACAGAGAGAAGAAAGATTGAAACCAAGCATGTTGTACATTTGTCCTACTTCACATTGTCAGGTAAAAAAGTGAAAGCATAATCTCTTGCAATACATATGAAAATGAAGTGCTCACCACTCAAACATAGCCTCAGAGGTTTCAGAAAACATCTCTCCACTTCTGATAATTTAGAAAGAGGTTACAGGATTCATGAAGGCTTTATTCTTAAATAATGATTTGATACTTCACAAATACTTCCCAGAGCTGCAAGCAGGGTTCAGAAAAGGAAGAGGCACTAGGAATCATAATGCAAACATACAATGGTTAATGGAGTGAATCAAAAAATTCCAGAAGAAAATCAACATGTGCTTTATAGACTATAGCAAAGCTTTTAACTGCATAGATCACAAGAAGCTATGGAATGCTCTTAAAAACATGGGAATGCCACTATATTTGATAGTCCTGATGAGGAATCTGTATTTAGGACAAGAGGCTACTGTTAGAACAGAATATGGAGAAACAGAATGGTTCCCAATTGTCAAAGGAGTAAGCAAGCCTGCATTCTGTCACCCTATCTGCTCAACCTGTACACAGAAAATATCACATGAAGAGCAGGTTTAGACGCAGAAGAAGGAAGAGATAAAATAGGAGGAAGGCACATCAACAATCTAAGATATGCAGGTGACACCATACAACTGGCAGAAAACACCATAGACTTGGAACAGTTACTAAGGAAGGTAAAAGAAGAGAGTGCAAAGGCAGTCTTACTGCTGAAGGTAAAAAAACCAAAAATAATGACCACGGAGGATCTACATAAATTCTATTAAGATAATGAAGAAATCAAAATAGTTAAAGAGTTTCTATGCCTTGGATCAAACATCTTGAAAAGAATGGAACTTGCAGCCAAAAAATAAAAAGATTACCAGGAATGGGAAGGGCAGTCATGGAAGAACCAGACAAGATCCTAAAGTGTAAAGATATACAGTCTGCTATCCTTATCCACGAATTTTTTACCCACAGATTCAAGCATCCACAGCTTGAAAATATTCAGAAAAAGCATAAATTCCAAATAGCAAATCTTGATTTTCCATTTTAAATAAGAGACACCATTTTTTTATGCCATTAGATTGAATGGGACTTGAGCATTCACTGATTTTTTTAACGACGGGGTCCTGGAATCAAACCCCAGCCAATAACAAGGGCCCACTATACAACTGAGCACTAAAGTCAGAATCATCCAAGACATTATATTCCCTATCACCATGTTTGGATGTGAGAACTGGACAGTGAAAAAAGCTGACAGAAAGAAAATCAACTCATTTGAGATGTGATGTTGGAGAAGAGTGCTGAGGATACTGTGGATAGCCCCAAAAACAAACAAATGGATTCTTGATCAGATGAAGTCTGAAGTCTTCCTGGAAGCCAAGATGAACTGATGCCATGATACTTTGGCCACCTCATGAGAAGGCATGACTCACAATAATGTTAGGGAAGGCAGAAGGAAGCAGAATGGTAGGAAGACCACATATACCAAATTTTACAGGGCCTAAGCAGAGTAGTGTAGGACACAAGGTCTTGGAGATGTCTCATCTACTAGGTCGCTGTAAGTCAGGATAAACTTGAGGGCAGTTAAAAACAACAACATCAGAAATAGTATTCTAATGTAAACCCAATTAGTTAATGCTTTTCTGGATATAAAATTGCCTTTGCTATCATCTGCAGGCAGCGACATCGCATTGGGTGACACCCCAGAAGAGGGGTAACATTTGGTCACCCCCACCTTGGTGCCGTCACCTCAGGTGAACAGTGTATCATGAGGAGAACAACACGGCAGTATCGAGTAGCCAAGTGCCCTCTTCACTTTGGTGCTATTGCCTTGGCGTGGTGTGTGGCAACAAGGAAGTGTGCCCGGCCCCCTTCTCTGCTGTGCACCACTCTACATGTGAGTAGAACAGTGTGCAACAGGGAGGGAAGCATCTCTAGCCCCCCCCCCCCAGGGATGTAGCCAAAGGGGGGTTCTTGGGGTCCGGACTCCCCCTTCCATTAGAAAAATGAATGGTGTGTGCTGCTGTGTCGCCGCACTCAAGCCCCATTATAATGGTGGCACTTAGTCTGGACCCCCCTTCGTAAAATCCTAGCTACGTCCCTGCCCCCCTCCATGCCACACGCTATTCTACTCACATGTAGAGTGGTGCATGGCAGAGAGGGGGTGGTACCCTTTTGGCCCTGTCCCTGGAAGCCCTATCCCCTACACCAGGTGACACCTCAGGCGGTGATGTCATTGTCCATAGCGCTGAGTTTTGGAACAAATTAGATTACAAGAGCATAGATGATATGATGTAACTCCAAATACTGTGTTGTACAAAAATTTTCCAGTTAAAGTTGTATTGGGAGATTATCACATGGCCATTTTTGTCCTGGCTGTGTATGAGATGGAAGGCATGGTATGGAAGGCTTCCATACCACCAAAATCAGCCGGCAGGATGGGGGATGGTCAGGCAGCAGGGCAGCAGCAATTTATTGTGTGATAACACCCGTTTTTCCCCATTCCGCCCTGAACCCATCCCATGCATGGCCGGGGCAAAAATGGTCATGCGATAATCTCCTTAGTTACACAGTGTTTCTGTTGAGCCTCTCTTGGTTAGTGAAGAAATTCAACAAGATTTTATGCCTATTTGCCTTTCATATATTTAAAATATATAAGATGGCTGATAAGATAGCTGATTTTACAAATGCTGAAGATATTTTATTATGGTGTGTGGTTGATGGCAAGAGGGGGTCTATAGCCTGAACACCTTTTTTGCTCTAACAAACTATAGTTGTTGTGTGTCTTCAAGTAATTTCTGACTCATGGTGATCCTAAGGTGACCCTGCTTCAGGGTTTTCTTGGCAAGTTTCTTCAGAGGAGGATTTGCTTTGCCTTCCGCTGAGGCTGAGATAGTGTGACATACCCAAGGCCACCTAGTGGGTTTCCATGGCTAAATTGAGATTTGAACCCTGTTCTCCAGAGCCATCGTCTAACACTCAGACTACTACACCATGCTGGCTCCAAGATGTATGCATTGAGCCCATGACTTGCTTGAATGCAAAATGATCATCATGTCTTATATTATTTTTTTATATCCTTTCTGCACACACTTCACTCACTGCATCAAATGACCTTCAGGTCAATAAGATTGTCCAGCCAAGTCTCCCTCAAAGCTAGTTTTAAAATACCAAAATTCAAATTCTTTGTTACATTCTGTGTGCTATTTTCTTATTTCTATGATTGACTGTGGACATCATACAAGCGTTTTAAATATTTCAATATTTAAAAGCAAGTCCAGCCAGCACAGCCAGCATATTCTGCTACTGCAAATCTAGATAACAGATAGCATTATCAATTTTCACAAATATGCCCTATAAGGTACACAGTATGTATTCATTAAACCATCTCAGTATTTACAAATGCCATTCTATTTGCAATTTACATTTACCTATCATAAAATCTGAAAGAGGGGCATGTCCTTGAAGCAACTGATTTTCAAGACAACCAGGAAAATCACATTACATAAAATGACTGTTACTTAAGGTAGCTATAATCCTAAGGACTCAAAGTATTACAGAATGCTGTTCAGTCAGCAAAGCAAACAGCTTTTTTGGGAACAATTTCACAGTTCAGGGACACTCTGTAAAGCCATACCAGTTGGTGACACATAGGAGATTAACACATGGGCAAAAGGATGTCCTTGTTCCTCCTCATTGCACGATTAGCAAGAGACTTTCAAACGACATCAGATCTGGACAGTATGCTGTTCGTGAAGTGCAATTGTCCACGATCGCACAAAAGACTTTCTGACGCGCGAATCCCTTCATTGTCCCATCAATAAGGTGGAGTCGTCCCATCATTTCCCTGCATTTTTTAATATTGGAATAACCCATTAATACTAGTGAGGACAATTGCACTTTGCTGACAGGATAATGACCAGATAAGTGCAATATTTATGATAGTCTTTCATGCGATCGTGCTAAGGATGGGATAAGGATGGGAGAGCGATCTGCATCACCCCCGTCACCATCTGATAATCTCCACAGTAAAAGGACTTTCCTACAAAGATCTCCTGCTTTAGCTACAGGCCCTATCCATGGTCACACCAGCTTGTCCTCCCCTTCAAAAACACATCAATGTGATAAACTTGGAAAGTTACTTAAAAAAGGCAAATGTTAAAATTAGACTTTCAATTCATCCCAAAAGTAGTTATTTGCCATTGTAGTTACAATATTTCAATAAAAAGTATAGTTATCTATTTCTTAAAATTGACTAAAATAATTACTTCTGGTTTTTTAAAACCCTGAATGCTACAAGCTCCTGGCCTGTGGTAAAAGACCACTTTTCCTTCTCAACACATAACACAGCAAACAGTAGCAATACAAGTTAATACATGAACCATGTATCCCTCCTCTTCCTGTAACTATAAACATGACTAAAATTACAATTATACTACAAAAGGAGTAAATTGCTTCTCGGCCCTCTGGCTAAGATCAAGTATAGTGTGCACAAAAGATGTAAACCTATCCTTTATTATACTGTAGTTATGTAACACAATTCAATCTTTGTTGTCTGAAAAAGAAATTAGATGTAACTGATTTTTAACTAGTCACAAATTTTGCATCATTTTGCCATGCACTGATCAAAGGTCAGAGTGTGTTCCTTAGCCTTCATTGCTATGTAAATATAATGACTTCATAAATCCAAACAACTACAACAAAGAACAAATAAAAGACCAGCTTATTTATCCAATAAAAGAAGTCAGCATGGTTTCAGAATGGTGAGGCACCTACAGTTTAACACTCCCGTTAAATATAAGAGGAACATACAGCTGCCTTGAAACAAGGACCTGGGAAATAAGAGTATAGAAAAAAAAGAGGAAAATATGCCAGGAAAACAAAGGTGTGAGTGGAAGGCTCTTGCCTAAAATGCAGCAAAAGACACTGGGAATGAAAAGAAGGGAAGACATGAGGCAATAGAAGTGTGGTGCACTGTTAAAAATAGGGTCCAACTGCCTAGTAATACGGGTTGACATTCCCTTATATGGAATTCTAAAATCTGAAATACTTCAAAAACCAAAACCTTTTTCAGGGGTGGCTGAGATAGTGACAACTTTGCCTTCTGATGGTTCAGTGTATACAGACTTTGTTTCATGCACAAAACTATTGAAAACAACGTATAACATTGCTTTCACACTATGTGTATAAGGTTAATACAAGACATAAATTAATTTTGTGTTTAGACAAAACATTAGACAAGATATCTCATTATGTTTGTTGCTGTTTGTGCCTTCATGACATTTCTGTCTTATGGCGACCCTAAAATGAACCTATAATGAAGTTTTCTTGGCAAATTCCTTCAGAGGATTTCTTCATCCTCTGAGGCTGAGACTGTGTGACCTGCCCAAGGTGACCCAGTGGGTTTTATGTATGTATATGCAAATACCAGCTTTCCAAAATGCAACAAAGTAATAATTCCAAAATCCAAAAGACTTCTGGTCTCAAGCATTTCAGAAACGGAAGATTCAAGCTGTATATTAAAATTGTTGAATGAGAAAGACCTCACAGTAAAATTCAGTTTTCACAATAGGACTTGAAATCTAACCCATACTGTGTGAGTGCTGCTTTTCTGTGACCCAATCACAAACAACAGGAGCCGATTCCAGAAAGCCCAAATAGACTTGGCATACCACTGGGAGGAGGATATCTGTTATGTCAAAAATCCACTCTGTTACACATCCTCATCCAGTGATCGGGTTATTTAAGTAGTACTCCAGAAGGATAAGGGGGAACTTTCTTCCCGGTGACTGGGTGAACGTTTAAAGGGATCCTCCTTCTATGTTGAACAATGGACCCTGAGCTCTAAGCTGGCACGAAGACACATCAACAGAAATTATGAGGTTTCTCACCACAGAAGAAAACTGTCATTTCTTTCTTGAAAGAAGGGGAAACACAGATCTTTCGAGAGATAATGAAAGGGTGTTAACAAGACATCTCCAACCCCAATACTTCTGTACAGCTTCCTAGAGGTGAACAGATTGTTGTCTCAAATGGTATTTTAGATCTACCAGCCATTAAACATCATGTCAAAAGTTTATAAATTTGTCTTCCACGCCATAGGAGTGCTACTCATATTCCTAAAGCACACTGTAGCTGTTTTATTATCGTCATAATTCAACACTAGGGTGTCTATACTCCAGAGCCTAGACAACACTGGCCAATTTTGCTTTCCCTGGAGTTCTGGCAGGTGCCACTGTAGCTGCCATTTAGGGCACTAAAAGTGATACATGATTGCTTCTTGGGCTTTCTTTCTTTCTTTCTTTCCTTCCTTCCTTCTGAGGGCTGGTTGTTACAGGTTGGGCAGCACTGGAAACAGTATTCAATAGACTTGCAAAGGAGTTTTTACTTGAATACTTTCTTTCAGAAGTACTTCAATTCTGGTGGTGGGAGTATTCAGGGCTTCATCCAGTCTGTGGGCCAAATGCGTCCTACCCAGGATTAACAGGAACTCATATTGGCCCATTAGACAAAAGGCAGATCACACCATGGCAGATAAGGCTATACTAGTTAATGGTTCTTACTCCAGGATCCCTTTCATGTTACACAATTATAGCAGTACGATTCTAATTTAACAGGAGGAGAGCACACATGTGTAAAGGGGAGGGGGATACACACCGATGTACCTGTCTATGTCTCTGTAGCCAGACATGAAGTGATTACATCAGTCACTGGGACCTCTGGAGGACCTTGGAGGACCCATAGCAGTTGATGTAATCACTTTGCATCTGGCTACAGCATCATAGCCAGATGCTTCTGTAATACATTTCTTTCAGACAGTAGCGGCTCTACAGTAGGCGTAAGAGGTGGTAAATGGCTCACTGTAGCATAATTCCATATGCCGATGTACTATGTCATGCTGTGCTTGAAGGTCTGCAGAAATATACTTAAGTTTCCTTTTTCTTGGTTTGTTATAATCATAGTTTTCATTATATCCACTTGGGCAAATTATTACTACAAACCATTTATTGATTCCAAACTAGAATGGAAACCTAGTTGAAATCATGATTTTCAAGTCTTGTATAAAAGCAAATTATTGTTAATATGGTGAACATCAATTTTGATGTAAATGCCAACTTATGGATATTGTCACCAGGAAATGTGATAGGAAATTGGAGAACATGTGTGGATGAAGAAATAGCAATTGGAAAGAATGATGTGTAAAACACAGCTGTACTGGATGAACTATTGTATGATTTGTTAGGACATCTAACTAAGCCAATGTTTGACAGTGGGACACACTCCCTTGGAGTGTGGTGGAGTCTCCTTCCTTAGAGGTCTTTAAACAGAGGCTGAATGGCCATCTATCAGGGATGCTTTGATTGTGAGTTCCTGCATGGCAGGATGGGGTTGGACTGGATGGCCCTTGTGGTCTCTTTCAACTCTATGGTTCTATGATTCAATGTTTCTGTACACAATTTCTTTTTTAGAGCAGTACAACAAACTGAATTAATAATTCACCTTTAGCCAAAGTAATCAGGAACTAAACTAGAAGAAGTATCTGTGATACAGTTTAAAACGATTTCTAGAAAACATAAAAAAATGTGCCAAATGATTAATAAGATTATTTTTTTTAAGGTTGAGACGTAAATACACTATGCCAACAGTGCTTTTTCCTTTTCACCAAAAATAAATGAACTATCTCAATGCAACAAGCTGAGTGCAAAGAAATTGCATATATTGTGCTCTGACTATCTTAACTATATACAGATGTTGATGGGACTAGCCATCATGGTGGATGGCTCAATGACAATGCTGATATAGTGTGTGACAGCAAATAAGAAGGCAAAATCCATGTTAAGAAACATTACAAAAGGGTCCACAAAATAAAACTGTCAGCTCTTCTACAAATCTGTGGTGCAAGGAAATGTGAAATACCATGTACAGTTCTGGTTACTACATGTCAAAAAGGATATTGTAGAACTGGAAAGGCACCGAAAAGAGTAACCAGAAAGATCAAGGGCCTGAATTAAGTCAAGTGCAAGAATAACATGGGGTCTGGGCCTTTTTACCTTAAAAAAAAGCAAGTAAGGGGGACATGATAGTTACATAAAATTATGCATAAGAAAGGGAATAGGTTTCTCTTCTCTTATAATACTTGAATTCATTAGGGTCAGCCAAAGAAACTGACTGGTAGTAGATTCAAGGCATAAAATTAAATCTTTTTCACACACTTCCAAGTTAAACTATGGAATTCCTTTCCATGGGATGTGGTGATAGCTACCAACTCAGTTGTTTTTAAATGGACATAAAACAAATTGATGAAGCATAAGACTATGAAAGGCTGCTAGTTATGATAATTATGTGCTACTTGATGGATGAGATGCAGCATTCCTTCCAATGCCATGCACTAGAAGTTAACTAGGAAGTGGCTAATGCTATCAAGACCAAATTGTGTATTTCTCATGGGCATCTAACTGACTACCCAAAGACCCAAGATGCTAGCTAAACATTCTCTGGCAAAAGTATTTGTGCCCATGCACACATTTAAATACTGACTTAAGCCAAAGGCAAATGTACTTTTTCAGGGATTAACAACGTTGCTTCTGAAATATCCTCAAATTGTATTCAACATGTTATTTACCTGCTGTATACCAGGCAGCCCATGCTATTTATCTCTGTGTCCAGGTTGAATCTCCGAAAGTCCTCCCAAGCATCTTTGATGGCTGTAATGGCAATTATAACACAGACTGGGATCATAGCTATCCCTGGTTCAAATGCATTGAGCACAGGTATGAAATTGAGTGCTACAATGGCCACAAAATAGAAATTGGCAAAACGGTGAAACTGCTCAAAGAGGTTTTTAGGGATGAAAGATAGGAAGGTGTATTTTGTGGTCTTGATTTTGTTGCCCTCATAATGTCTATTTGGATTTTCCTTCCACTTGCCTTCAAAGGGGATATTAGAAACAACAACCCTCTTAGTTTCTTCTTTCTTCCTTCTCCCTTTCCTTCTTTTCACAGGTTCTTCGTTCTCAGAATCTGAAGAAATACTCTGGCAGCACGGTCTTCTGAACCAAGGTATGTCCCTTAGGAATTTTATTGAGCACATTTCCTTGACATCTTCCTGCTCCTTAAAAGTTAGACTTTGCTGCACAGAGTTTAGAAATTAAGGGTTATCCACTCCAATTGATTTGCTGTATAGTGAAGTGCCAGGCTGAGTTGAACTAAACTAATTGCTTTCACTTGCTTTTAGTCAGCACCTACCGGAACACAGACGTCAGAGTTGCACATACAGGTATCATCCTCCTATAAACCGGTTTCCCTGTACTCAGAATGAATGATCCTGGGTCCTAGTGCTTGCTCTTTGTGATGATGAGTGAGGAAATTATTCCTCACATGTAGAACTACAAAGAAACTTTCAGTTAGGTTCAGAGTAAACTACATTTACATTCAAAACAGAAGATGTTTTATTCTGTCTCTTGATTTTTTTTCAGGTAAATTTTAATATTTGTCATCTTATATCTACAAATACCTCTTATTTCTGCATTTACAACATTATATATACATTGTGTTAAAGAAAAGTCCTTCAGCTAATCACATTTCCAGGCAAGAAATCCATGACTACAGAAAAAGCCCAGATGCAGCATTTTGCAAATTGTTATTATTTGGCAAATAATATTTGCATATTTTGATACTGAATATTTTTGTTGTTGCAAGATATTGTGTTTCTCTAACTACCCAGGATAGGTAAAAATGTAAATCACCCTGCCACTGGAAATATTCACACAAACTCTGGTTTGTACAGTTCTTATGGGGTGACATTCTCTACATATTTCTACTTTAAGTGCATCTGAAGCAGGGAGCAGAGAAGATGAGTGAAACCCTCAGCTGTGGAAGAGCAGTTGCAAAATTATTTAATGAATAATTTCCAACAGTTTAGCATTATGAGGGCAGGGAGCCAACTTCAGCCTGTTTATTATGTAGGAATTTGTAAAAGAATTTACAGGCTATACCTTGAGAGGAAAAACAGTGCAAGGAAAGGCAGGGCAGAAAGCAGGCTGGTATTTCTATCAAATATTATGGGGACACAGTTCCAATAAAAGGATAGGTTTTGGTGCCCAAAGTTTTTGAAACATCTTAAGGAAGCCTTGCTCCCTGAGATGTTTGCATCTATCCACAAATGCCAACTGGCAAGTCATATAGGAGTTTAGTGATGTGGAAACCACAGTGGATGAATAGACAAAAAGTTTAGGGGGGATGAACATGAAACACTCAACAAATTTATTAAGAAAATGTGTTGCACTCAAATGCTAAAAAGGTAAGAATCGTCAGTGTTGCCATTGAATGAGACGTCACTCCTGCTATCCTCAGGGCTCATAGCATTATCAGATGATTCATAAGCAAAGGATACAGATTTTCTGGACCTATCAGTGGGCCTGATCCAGAACTGGGCTCAGCAAAGCAACTTATTTAAAATGAAATACAGCAAAAAATATTGTAGTTTACTCTGAACCTAATTACCAAAAATCTCTTTGAGAGTGTGACAGGGACAGGGTGCAAGTTCTGTAACATCTGCTTGTGAGTTTTCTGCACTGCCTGATTTCTCTTAGCTGGCCTGATGGCAGTGGCCACACCAACCAAAGAATCTGAAGCAGCACAGAGCTCTCAACAGATATCTCCCTCCCACCTTGGTGCCTGATTGTGCACTACTATGTTATCTCAGGTACTTTGACAAATGTAATTTCCTTGTCTAAAGTTCCTTGTTTGGACAGATTGATTCCTGTGCTATCAAAAGACATTGTGCAGCTGTTCCTGGTTTGTCTCCTCAAAGGATTGTCTTTTATATGAAACAAAATGGTGGGGAAACACAGGATGGGCACAAATGGAAGAAGATGCTCTCTGGACCCCAATAAAATGCCGTAATTGAGGTAGGGTAAGTGGACAATAAAAGCCTTATCCTAAATCACCCTTCAAGCCCTGGAAAATAGATATTTAGTTAGTAGCAAAGAACCATATAAAACAAACAAAAGTAATCATAGCAAAACACCAGAATGGATTTCTATAGTGTTTACTACAATACATATATTAGATAAATCTTGAAACTCCATTTTTAACCAACCATAAAACTATCATGGAATTTTCTTGGCAAGATTTGTTCAGAGTGGGTTATTGGGATATGGCACTGTGTATTTTAACATATAAGCCACCCTGGTTGAGTTGCACAGAGTGATGGGATATACATTATTATTATTATTATTATTATTATTATTCAGAGGAGGTTTGCCCTGACAGAGTGTGACATGCCCAAGATCAGCCAGTGGGTTTCATGGCTCAGCTGGGAACTGAACCCTGGTCTCCAGAGTCATAGTTCAACACTCAAACCACTATGCCATGCTGGCTCTCAAATAGTTGTCCTCATATCTTTTAATTGCACCTATGTATTGATAGAATAAGAATTTAATTTAACAAATGAAAATAATATGACATTTTTAGACTTACACACTGTATGTTTTGGCTTTAAAAGAGTTGATCTGCTGATCATATCTATATCGCTTATAATCTTCAATGCCATCCTTAACTGCAATAATTAAAAGTACAACAGCCAGAGGTAACATTGTGATCTCCTTATGGAAGACTTCCAACTGTGGGAACCAGTTGATGATAACCAAAAACAGGAAATAGACGTTGGCCAATCTGAAAAAAGAAGAAGATATGGTATTAATAGAAGTTTTATACTTAATTTGCTTTTTTTATTTATGTGTAAGAAACAACAGTTTTCCCCTCTCCATATATATTGGTTGGCTACAGAATTACGTAACATGGCTTATTCATCTAAACTATGGATTTTTACATCTGATGTTCCTGAATGTAAAGTTCGTTTGAGCAGCAAATCAAGATATGATACTGCAATTTGCAACAACTTTGGCAATAACTATTTGTGGTAACTTATTTGTGATTAAATTTCAGTTGACAGGGCTAAAGACAAAAAAATAAAAAAAAATAAAAACAAACAAAAACAAACAATAGTTCTGTTGTGATTAAAGTCTTGTAAAGCTGGGCCCACAGACCATTGCTAGACCATAGTGGTTGTCCAGGAGTGTAAGCAGGATTATTTCAGTTTTCCTGTACAGATGGAGCACACCATGATGATGCCCCTCATGCACACCAGAAGCCAGTTTGAAAAAGTTTATTCAAGAACATTTACATCTGATCTACCCACTCTACTACTTTGTCCCAAACCGACCTATAAGTTTCTGGGTCATATGAATTTATTTTTGGCTACTGCAGAACAGGCGCTACAATAGGACCACACTTTCACTTAAATAATTATTAATAGAATCATAGAATCATGGAGTTGGAAGAGACCCCAAGGACCATCAACAGGTTTCACTGAGTCAGGGGGAATACAGAGCAGCAGTTTCTGCCGGCCTCCGTGCGCGGTAGGGCTGAAGAAGGGCTGGGTGTCCACATGTGCCCAGCCCTTCTTTCTCTGCCAGGGCGCCATCTTGGCGTGCTCCTGTACAGATGGAACATGCCATGATAATTCCCCTCATGCACCGTGCATAAATGGCGCTGCACATGAGGGGTGTCATAACGCTGCACTGTGGCAGTTATGGTTCCCATTCTCTGGTGCAAAAAGAAGCTGCTTTTCAGGGCTTCTTTTTGAGCTATGCACAGGCTGCAGCGTGTGGTTGCCATGCTTCCATGGCAGAAAGGGGTGGCGTCCTGACACCCCTTTGTGCCAATCTGTTGAGCCCCCCCCCCCAGTGATTCACACCCACCATATTAGAACTGCTCAATGTCAATACACATGTCACTGTTAACTACTGAGTGAATAGCCATAAGCCCAGGTCTCCTGAGGTCTTGTACCCACCCGAAAAGTTCCGCTGGATTATACTTTACATAGGCAAGATAAAGTAAAACTCCTTTGCCACAATAATTTAACAAACAGCTCTGAAATGAGCCCCAGCTATTAAGCGGTATAGAAATGTAAATACTATTGCAGCTAATGCTTGTTCAGAATCATCCTAAGCTTCTCTCTACCTACTGTACATTCAAATCATTCTCTCTACTGTTTCATTGCCTGTGGTTTCCTATAATACCACCGAACAGGATAAGCTCCAATAAGGTTGGAAATAATATTTGTAATTATGCATTCCCTGGTTTAAAAATGAGTTTCCTGACCGCTGAGAAATCCTATCATGAAGAACAATAGATTAGCACAATTTTGTCCTGGTACAGTGGGCCCTTCCCATTCATAGGGGTTTGCTTCTATCTCCCCCTGGATGGAAAAAAAGTGGGAGCTCTAGCCCATATTAGTCAATATGAGGCATATGGGCATTGCCCAGGGGAACACATCACCATTGTCTAATATGGGTTGGGGTGATCTGTGGCAGCTCCAATCTATGGTGGGCTAGCCCATCAATAAGGCAGGCCTACTGGATTTGAAAACCTTATGAAGTTCATGGGGTCACCATTAAGAGAAAAAAAAACATGTGTTTTTCTCCGCAAAATAATACCTCAGCACTACTTTGGGATTTTAAAATACAGGGAGAATAATGAGAAAGAATATTTGTTTTCTTCCCTGAGGGTGAATGCTGCTGGGGTTCTCCATGGAATGGTCTGCTCATGGCAAAGGAGTTACAAATCTCTGCTCTCAGACCAGTCCTCGTAGTATCCAAATAGAAAACCAAGTGGTAGTATGACTTTCCTATATAGGGGCTCAGTGGGTCAGTCTGATGGAAGACATACAGTCAGAATGTGAAGTCCAGCTTTCACAGCTGGAATCTATAGTTTTTGTGGGTTTTTCAGGCTATATGGCCATGTTCTGGCAACTGTGGCTGGCATCTTCCAGCCTCCTTCCTTGAAGTCTGATTCTGCCTTATGTATGTATTCTGTACACAAGTTAAACAGATAGATGAAATGCAGCCTTATCTGACCTTCTTGGCAATTGGAAACCATTCTGTTTCTCCATATTCTGTCCTAGTGGTAGCCTCTTGCCCTGAGTACAGGTCACACATTAGGACAATTAAATGTTGTGGCACACCCAATTCTTTAAAAGCAAGCCATAGCTTTCCATGATTTACACAATCAAAGGCTTTCGTATATCTTATAAAGCACAGGTTGATTTTCCTCTTTATTATTATTATTATTATTATTATTATTATTATTATTATTATTAATCTTTATTTATAAAGCGCTGTTAATTTACACAGCGCTGTACACACAATCTTTTTAATTTGATGGTTCCCTGCCCTCAGGCTTACAATCTAAAAAGACACGACATAAAGGGAGTGGTGGTGGGGAAGGGGCCTTTCTAGTAGGATAATATATATAAAATACATAGCAATATAGGAAATGATTCAATAAAACAGGCACCAAAAGAACATCAAATAGTAAGCGACAATTATGCGATGCCTGAGAAGGCTTCTCTGAACAGGATGGTCTTCAACTCCATTTTGAAGCTGGTTAAAGAAGTGATGGCTCTTGCTCGTGGGGAAAGAGGGTTCCAGGAGTGAGGGGCAGCAAGTGAAAAGGGGCGAATCCGAGATGGGGCAGAGGAAATCCTGGGCTGGGACAGTAGACCTTGACTACCAGAACGGAGGGCCCTAGTTCGAAGGTGAAGAGAAATAAGACTATTTGGCGCAAACTATTTGGCGCACACCATTATCCAACACAAATTTGCAATCAGACACCTTGTGCCTCTTCCTCTCTGAAACCCAGCTTGAACATCTGGCATTTCTTGCTCCAAATATGGTAAAAGACATTGTTGTAGAATTTCGAACATCACTTTGCTTGCATGAGAGATTAACTGCAATCCCCGCTATCCCCTTTCTTAGGGACTGGAATGTATACTGAGTTTTTCCAACCTGTGGGCCATTGTTTTGTTTTCCTTATTTGTTGACAGATTTTAGTTAGAACTAGAGTAGATGCTCTGTTGTGTTATCTGTTCCTGGTGATTTGTTTCTCCCAAGTACTATAACTGCAGCTTCCCCTTAATTTTCAAACTTTGTAGGTTCATCTTTGAATGGTTCTTCCTTGAATGAGTCTGTCATCCTTTCAACTCTTTTATATAATTCTTCTGGGTATTGTTTCCATCTTCTTTTTACTTCTACTCAGTCATGTAATGTGTTCACTTGCTGAACACAGAGTATCCCCTTTCTTGGTTTAAATGTCCCTTAGATTTATTGAATTTTGTGGAAGAAGTCTACCTTTTTTCCTTTTTTGTTGTCATCTTTTTCTTTGCATTGACTTTTATAGTAGTATTCCATCTACCTGCATCCAGGTTGGTGAATAGTTACATTCAGAGTTTGACTTTTGCATGTCATACATCTTTAACAGCTTGAAGAACATCATCTACTGTGGCTTCTATTTCTTTATGGCTGCAGGTAGTGTGGTTTTGCATTCTTTCTTGACAATACCCCTGGCTTCAGTCTTGTGGCTTCTGGGCAACTAGGTTCAATAGTGCCAATCTATTTTTACATTATCCTTTAATTCTACAGGGATGTTATTTAAGTTATTTTTGGCATAATGATTGGTTTAGTGATCTTCTTTAAATTTAATTTTTGATAATAGTTCATGGTCTGTGTCGCAATCTGCTCCTGTAGATTGCAGATAGGATGGAGCTTCTACATTGTATGCTTCCAATTATGTAGTTTATTTGATTTCTAAATTGGCCATCAGGTTGATGTCCAAGTATCCACTTGTCTCTTTGGTTGCTTGAAACATGTGTTTCTTATAGACAAACTGTTGGTCTCACAAAATTCATTCAGTAGTCTTCTGCTTCATTTCTTGATCCTAGGCCAAATTTTCCTACAATCTTTTATTCTGCTCTGTTTCCTGCTTTTGCATTCCAATTGCATATGATTGACAATAAAACAATCCTATTTTGGTGTGGGATCAATTTCCTCCTGGACTCTTGCACAGAATCTTTAAATAATTTCTTCTTCTGCCTCAGTAGTTGGAGCATTAACTTGGATTATAGTTATACTGATGGGCTTTTCCTGAAGTCTTATTTATATTATTTGGTCAGACTTTCTATGATATCCTTTGACTACTTTTGCTACATCTCTCCTCACCATTAATGCTATCCCATTTCTTCTTAGGTTTTAATTTACTGAGTACAAGACTGTATAATTATCTGACTCAAAATTGTCCATTCCTGTCCACTGCCCACTCACTCCAAGTATTACAATGTTGATATGTTCCAATTCTTGTTTTACTATATTGAGCTTCCCCCGATTCATCTTTCTCAAGTCTATGTCTTTATAAGTTCCTTTGGACTTTCCTTTCACTTCTGATCATGTGAACAGCCAAACATCCTTTCAGATTGAGTTTAATTGTGCCTACTACTACTACTACTAGTCTTTAACAATTATATTTTCCTCTCATCTAACATTTATTGTTTTAATCGTCCCTTGAATTATTTTTTTAAAATCCCCCTTTCTCAAAAGACTTTAAAATTGTCTTAGGTTTTAGCTATGATGCTTATACCTACCTGTAAAACTGTTCAAAGAGATTTCGGGGTAAAAAGGTCAGCAAAGTGTACTTTGTGGTCTGTATCCAATTTCCAGAATAAATTTGGGAGACTTTCTCTGACTCCTTCTGAAATCTCTCATTACTGGGAAATACAACCCTCCATTTGTTGAGGTTGTATTTCTGACTCTCTTTCCCAGATGACAACAAAGGTGTTGATTCTAGCTGAGTCTGGATTTTTTCTTCTACTGACCACCAGCGCTGAGGCTTCCAGCGATACCAAGCAGAGTCTACTGACAGTGCCATTTTCACCAGCAAGGATGTCTGAAAGACAAATGTATAACAAGGGCTGAAAACCAATTCCAGAGTAGAGCAAATGCAATTTTTGCTAGTGAAAAGTTAGAGCAGCCAATTACACTTCAGCTAATATATTACCCACATGAGTACCACATTTAGTACTTCCAGTACAAGTTCCACAAGGTAAACAGTGTAATAAAATCACTTCAGAATAATAGTATAATGTATAACTTTTTGGAAGTAATGATTTTTGGCTGAAAAGGCATACAAGTTTCTCATTCTTAAACAGTGTCTATTATACAGCCCAAGCCGGAAACCTGTGCCAAGCATACAATGAACTGAGCCATAGAAGATGATGAAATTTTACAACATAAAACCAGGGGAAAGGATATCTAACACATTGTAGCATGGGATGAATATGTGTAGATGAGTTGTTTACTTGATCACAGACCGGCTATACCTGCTTTCTCAGCAGTGGAATAAAGTCATTAGAATGTCTCTGTGTGTAATATAGATGAAAGCAATTATAAAGTCAAAGTTGCAAGCAATTTTATCATCCATCTGAAGTCTCATGGGGGTGGTTTAATCTTTTTCAAAATGAACTTTGTGGTGTGTTAAACATACATATAAAAATCACTCTTGAACTAGCCACATTTCTAATGAACTAAAAACGACTGTGAGGCCCCGAAGTAGAATTTCCTTCTCATCTGAACTGGTGATCCATTGCTGTTGTTCTGCTCTTTCCCCCGACCCCTGGCTACAGCATCTCTGCTGCATTTATTGAAATCAAAAGAGGCCAGTTTAAAAACATTTTAAAAAGCATGTTTATCATAACATGGACTTTGGCCCTTATAATCTTGACTCTTACAGGTGTATTTGAATGAGAACCAGTATGCATGCATACTGGTAGATAGCAAGCCTCTACCATTGTACAGTACTTATACTACTGTTTGCAGGTGGAGGCTTCACCATTTCCCCACTGCCTCCTGGGGTGCACAAACCATGTTGGAGGCTCATGGGTGCAGTGCACACACACCCCCCGAATTGCCAACTGCCTGTGCATGTGTCTGGGTGTGTACTGGCTGCCCTTGTACACCTGGATAGAAAGGATTCTGCTCCCAGCATAAAACTGTTCCTTCTTTCCCTGGGTATACTGTATGAGGGCAGCCTGAATGTGTCTGGCTGCTGTGTGGCTGAGAGGATGGAGATATACTTGTGAGGCCCCAGGCTGTTGTTGCACACTTGAATGGAAGATATTTCACAAGGGTGGGTACAGGATACCTCGTTGCTGTGTGCCTCCAAATCATTTTTTTATTTAGGGCTACCCTAAGGAGAACCTACCATGGAGCTTTCTTGGCATGTTTCTTCAGAGGAGGATTGCCATTGCCATCTTCTGAGGCTGAGAGAGTGTGATGGGCTCAAATCACCCAGTGGGTTTTTATACCTCCTTCCACAATGTAAACAACAACAACAACAACAACAAAACAACAACAAAAAACCCTACTTATTCATATGCCACAAATAAAATTCTAGCCCCTCTATGTTATTTCATGGGTCCTTGATATCCACTGGGGTTTTGTTCCAGGACCATCCCCCTTGGATACCAAAATTCATGGATGCTCAAGTGCAATTATATACAGCAATGTAGTAAAACAATGTTGCTTACATAAAAGAGCAAAATCAAAGTTTGCATTTGGGATTTTTTGGGGAAAATATTTTGAAGTTGTGGAGGGTTGAATCCATGGAAGCAGAATCCATGGATACAGAGGGTTGACTGTATGCACTTATTTATTAAACTTACCATATATACTCAACTATAAGTTGGCCTCATGTATAAGTCGAGGGCAGGTTTTGGTACTAAAATTTTGGATTTTGACCTGACTCATGGATAAGGATAAAACTTAGAGGCATGTAAGAAAGGATGTAAAGGATGAAGCTAACAATGCCAAAGAACTTACAAAGTTCTGGCAGCCATAACTGGTTGTGCTTTTCTAACCTAGGCATTCAAAAAGGTCAGAGGTGGAGCAATGGTGGACAAAGTAGAAATGGTTGGTGCTTCTTTTAGGTGCTCCTGAGATGGACTAAACTCTTTTTGCCACTCTACTAAGAGAAAGAGAGTGGTCCCTTTATTGACCTGTGGATAAGTTCACCCAGCTTTTTGGGGTCAATTTTTTGACGAAAATTTCTAGACTTGAGTATATACAATATATTCTGCTGTTCTGGCAAAAAATAGCACTTGAGGCAGCTAATAGGAACATTCAAACAAGTAATTAAAACTTTTTTTTTGTTAAAAACAGAATTAAAAACCCACCCATTAAAAGGAATTCTGCTTGCTTGCCCCACTCTCATGAGGAAGGCTTTGGTTATTTTTCCATGAGAGGAGCAAGCAAGCAGAATTAACACTGAACTCTGCCTTTACTAACCAGTGCTTTCTTATTATTTAGATATTGAGTTACTTATATGTATTTTTGTTATTCTATCATTGTGTTACTTATGTACTAGTCTCGCTTGTCAGAATATTTCTTTGATTATGAGAAATTTATATATTAAAGAGATAAAGGTTTGCTCTCAGAACTGGTTGCTGTAAATATTCTTTATGCAGCCGCCCCTCCATTTTTGTGTGGATCTGTTCCAGACCCCCCATGAAAACGGAAACCCACCAATATTCTAGCCCTATTGGCTTGAATGGCGGCGCTCCCCCATTTTAAGTCCCTCCATTTGCCCCTCACGAGTAAGTGAGGGATGCAGATTCAAAGTCCGCATAAACGGAGGGATGACTGTAGTTTGAAGAAGACCCTTTTGGTCAAAATATTGATATTATCCAGAGATCTGTTGTACCAATATGTTTTTTGATTATGTTATTCTGTATGCTGTATATGTTTTGCATCATATGTATGTTTTGATTATAGTATCTTATGTGTTTTTTATCCTTTGAATACATTAGTCTGTTCATACACTCCCACTTGTTTTTGGTTTTGGGAGCACTAGTGCTTTATTGTGTAAAAATCATTAAAAACAAACCAAAACTCCTCTTTAAAAATAGCCTAAACCACAAACAAATAAAGCAACAGTCAAAAGCAGCTAAAAACAGTCAGAATAGCCACATCTAATCTTAATAATAAAATGTCAAATGATATAGCATAGTCTTCATTGCCAGAAACTCAGAAAGGATGGAAAGCGCCTGGCCTCCCTTGAGAGAAAGTCCAGAACCTGGATGCTGCCACAGAAGAGCTGACATGTGAACTCAGCAGCCTATTTTCATGAGATAGTGAACATACAATAAAGACTCCAACCATGGAACTAAAATTTCAAGAATGGTCATATAGGAGGAGGCCGTCTTTCAGATATCCTGTCCTCAAGATTTTTAAAGAGCATTATAAGTCAAGACGTATAAGCTGTTGTTGTTATTGTGTGCCTTCAAATCGTTTCCAACTTATAGTGACCCTAAAGCGAACCTACCAAGGGGCTTTCTTGGGAGGATTTCTTTAGAGAGGTTTGCCTTATTGGACTTTATTGTGACAAAGGAAACAAGGGATGATGACAAGATAATGATAATGTTTCCTTTTATTTGTGTCCCACCTTTTCTCCAGAAATGAGGTTCAAGGTGACTCAGAGATATGACTGGAGATGAGTTCACAACAAAGAAAAGAAAGAAATGTACAGAACAGAAAAGAAAATGATCTGTACGTTCCCACAGTTTCATGCCTTTAAAGAATAGAAGGTTACAAGTCCACAAGCTTTTCAAAGCCGGGAGCTTCTCTTTCAGAATGAATCAGTCCTACTGCACCTGCCCTCAACAGTAAATATAGTAACACTATAGAGTAGGATGTTAACATTGACATTGTAGCCAAATTCCAGGGTAGTAATTTAACAGCCTACACAGATGTTCCTTCTAATTTGATTTGTTGGATAGCAAGCAAGGAGTCAGAACAAAGCAATACTTCTTCAGAAGAGTCAGGAAGTGATATGGTTGCTTGCTGATATATGTACCAAAAAAGAAGAAGGAAAAAAAGAAAAAAAGAAAGAAAAGAAAAGAAAAGAAAGAAAGAAAGAGAGAGAGAGAGAGACTAGGAGAAAACAAAAGAAGGAGTAAGGAAAGAAAGCAAGGAAGAAAAATGATTCATTATGCCAGTTTGTCAAAACAAATGAGTATTATTTTTTAAAGTTCTGTCTGAAGGGTTTTTGATTTATGAAGCACCACACTAAATGGTCTGTGGTAAGCATAGTAATTTCTAAGACTGCCTTTTGATTTCTCTTTTTTAAAAAACCTTTATTTTCATATCACACTTTCTCTTTCATTAAGGCTTTCACTTCCCTGGCTGGAACTTTCTTATTAGCTGATTTTGGCCAAATCAGACTGGCCATCTGCGCTGTATGCTTCTTATCTGTATTGCATACACAGTAATCAAACAGAATATTATAATGTGGCCTCAAAGACCCATAAGCAATTTCAATTAGATAATGTTATTAGAGTTCTAAATCACCCTGGTTTTGAAGCTATCTACAAGAAATTTTCATTCTGGCAAAATTAGATGTATTCCAAAGTGGAAAATAGCTTCTACAGGAAGCTATCTACTACAAGGAATCAGTGTGATGTAATGGTTTGAGTGTTGGAAACTAGGGTTGAAATCTCCACTGGATGACTTTGGGCAACTCATGCTCCCTCAGCCTTAGGCAAAGGCAAACTCCCCTCTGAAAACCCCGTGATAGGTTCACCTTAGGCTCACCATAGGTCAGAAACAACTTGAAGGTACACAACGACATCTACTTTTAAATAATGCAATGCAAAGGAAGCTTCTAAATAATACAATGCAAAGGAAGCCGCTGAAATTAGATTATGTTGTCCCAGATATTGTTGTAGGAATGAGGAAATCCTAATGGTTCGAGGCTTTGTCAAGACTACAAGGAAGGTAAGCAGTGAAAATAGTATGGACAAGAAACTAAGAAAAAATGAATTCAAACTGAATTATGTAAAGAAGTAATAAATGTTAAAATGATCAGGAGTTTGAGGTGTGATGAAAACAATGGCAATAATATGGAAATGGATGGACTGTAATCCATTTCCAAGCTGATGATTTGTTGTGCTTCAAGACAATTAAGGATTGTTTTCTGAGTTGGGAACATAAGGAAATTTATTCTACCTCTCCCAGAGTATGCTCCCCTTTTGTATTTGGCATTCCCCCCTGTTGTGGTGAGATACCAAAATATTTTCAATCGTTGTCCCTTCAGGCTGCGAGGAAAGCCTTCCTTTTTGCAAGGCTGAACATCCATCCGTCATGTGTTACTAAGGGGAGATATATGAAAATTCCATTTGTCAATCGTCTTTGTATATGTGAGGCAGTTCCAGATACCCTCCAACATATTGTTTTTCTTTGCCCATTATATCAAAAACCGAGAAAGAAATTGATAAAGAAACTAATGGAAACGAACTACTGTGTAATGGATATAACTTTAGTGCATTTATTGGAGGATTGTAATGAGCAGATTACACGATTGATGGCAAATTTTCTAATGGAGGCAACAAAAATCTGGTATAAATTGAACAACTGTAGTCCATAGAATTACATGTTATACGGACGGAATTTTAAAGTATCTATGTTAATAATTTTAGTTAAAATTTTAACTTTGTATGATGTTTTTATTTGAGATGCCTAATAAAGGTTTATGGTATGGTATGATTTGTTGCTGTAATTAGCCTGTACATTTGTACATCACTGTGTATGTTTGTGTATATGTATGTATCTCCAAGTCACCTGTGAATCCCATGGATTTTTTTGGTGACCCCCCCATGAATTTTCTTTTAGCAGAGCACATTCAGAGATGGTTTACCAGTGCTGTCCCCTAAAATTTAGCCTACAGCACCTGTTATTTCCCAGTGGCCCCCCATACAACTAGTAATCAGGCCTGACCTTGCATAGCTTCCAAGATCAGAGGGAATGTGGTGTCTTCAGTGTGTCTTCACCAGAGGGGATCTAGTGTTTTAGGCTTCATATCATATATCATATCATATCATATCATATCATATCATATCATTAATCACTTCTTGCATATGTTTGCCATCTGTAATTTATAGGCTGGTATCTCCAAAAGCCAATGATCTTAGTATCACTGATAAAATGCATTGTTTATGCATTTTTGTCAACCGATTTGATGTGTTGGAAAAATGGTATATAAATAAAATTTATTATTATTATTATTATTATTAAAATAACGGGGCTCAAAGTATACTACTGCCACTTGTAATATAACAACCTTCCTCATACATCAGGAAATCAGTCTGCAGAGAGTTTTTATCCAGATTGCAACTTCTCCTATATCTCCCATTTATCCAGCTTACAGCTTCTCCTATATCTACTATTTATCCAGGTTGCAAGTTCTCTTATATCTGAGAAGTAATCAGAGATAACAAACAATAAGCTCTGTATAGCCAAGAAAACATTGCAGGGTATTGAACTTTGCTCTCTATCCCAGGAAACTGTTCTAATGGTGCTTCCTTCTAAGGATAGATGCATAGGATTAACTGGTCTGTTGGTTGGTGGTAAAATGGTATATTTGGTAGGAATTACCCTCCCCAATTTTTCTGATCTCACTCTGTACCCTCAGTTTTGCCTGCCACTGAAATATTAACCCCCCCCCCCCAATTCCTCTTCAGATTGGAATTTGGCTACAGGACTGAAAAAGTTTCCCTGTGCCTGCCACAGAAAATTATTTTCAAACAGTAACTAACTATACCAAACTCACCACATTTATTTTGACAATAATCTTGAGAGGTAGATTGAGAAATAGGGATGAGTCCAAGGTCACCCAATCCTGGTCTCTTGATGTATCTTTTTCTAAGTCTCTTATGACATATGCCAATCAGTTCATGTGAAAGTCTTCACACTAGCACAGAAGGCCATAAACCATGGGATGTCTTGTGTTGACCAGACTCTTAAGTGGATTAGTCTGATATATATGGTAGAAGCCATACAAAGATTATAGCCCCATTTGAACTACCAACAACCTGAAATAACAACACATGCTGTATCCCCCCCCCCTCCCGCCCCAGCTTAGTAAGATGTATGTTTAATGTTTCTGCAGTGTTATATTATGGGAAGATGGAGCCACTACTACTGTATTACTACTACTACTAATGTTTTATTTTTATCCTGCCTGTCCCATAGGATCGAGGCAGGTTCCACATACCTAAATACTGTAGATAGTTGGATTGTGTTCAAGTGCATTTATCTAGGTGAGGGTCCATAGCTTTCATCATATTCTCAAAGGAAACTGGAAACCCCCAAAGTTTAAAAGGCCCGTAGATCAAGGCTGTCTGAATGACCTGATCTTCCTGGGCACTGACATTCTCAGCAGAGGGTCCTCCTCTCAATCCCAGAGGCACTTCCTAGGCACACCCAGTAGGCACATCCAGTAGCAATTATAAGTTATGGTGGCATCAGATTTCATGTACTCTGATTACTTCTTTAGATGTACAAAGTGCTATCCTCACTGGACTTAGGTTTATACCACATGTTTGGGTGGGGATTGTTAAGAGTGAGGTCAAAGGAAAAAGTATGCAGCAAGTATGCAATGATAATTACTTTAACATGTAGACACTTACCAAAAAAGAACAGAAAAAAACCCAAAAGAGAGTGGTCATTTGGTGATAACATAACCAAATAATGTAAAGCATGTTTCTAAAATACAAAGTCCTCAAACATTATGTATTTGTTTTTCATATTAATTATTCATTTATGATGTTTGCTGCATTTATGACTTTTGCTACATCTTCTAGTCTTACGACTGAGCCATTCATTAAAGCTTGACTACCCATACAGCACTTGATTTGGGATCAATGTAGCCACTTATTAAACAGTTTATTTGTGAATAAGAATGACCCATTCATTTTTAATAGGCAATTGTTTTTGCAAACAGTCAGGCCTATAGTTTGCTTTCCTGTATCCAGCTTTTTCTTCTAAAAACAAACCACGGCTTCTGTAGTGTGTATTGTTTTTTTTTAATAATTAAATATTTATTAGATTTTTTAAAAATGTGCACATATACACAAAGATATGCAATCTCACCAAAACAGACAATCAAACAAAATAACAAACAATGAAAACATTTATAGACCTACATACCTACATATGTGTCCAAACTATTCTCCTAACAAACTTCCCCTGCTAAGATAAAATAAGGATACAACAGCCAAACAACAAAAATAACAACAAAGAACCTCCCACTTCCCAACAGTTGTGTTATAATTATTTATCATTAATTTCCTTTTGAAATCAGTAAACATTACCTAAATTATAAATAAATCTCCAATATTATCTTCATTAGATTACATTTCCTCTTTACAAAGAATTATAAAATACAATCTTTACAATTTGCCATTTATAAATCAAAACCAACAGTTGAAGCCTCCCCTTCTTTTTGTTTTATATAATAACAATAAAAGGTCCCCACATCTCTAAAAAAACCCTCCAATGTATATTTCCTAATTAAGGCCCTATACAAACTGGCACTTTGTGCCAGCCTGTGGGTGGAGTTAGGGTACAGCGTCCACATACTGGATGCCCTAAACCTGGCCCCAAGGTGCCATTTTGGTGTGTGGTCTGTATAGCCCCTAAGTTAGTTAATTTATCAATTTTTGCAATTTCCATCAATTTCTGTCTCAATTCCTTACATTTTGGTAATTTATTATTATTCTAATATCTAGCAAAGACAATTCTAACTGCCGTTACCATATACCTAATTAAGGTGTGGTACAGACCGCCCCTTTGGGGTGGCCTGCACCCTCCCTTTTTCGCTCCGGATTGGGGGCACAGGGCTGCCGGTGAGGCTGCCGCTTCTCCCTGGTGCAGAAAAGGGGTGTCCTTGGGGCTTCATGTCCCCGGACACCCTGACAACCAGAGCCATGGTAGAAAGGGGGCCACCCAGCCCCTTTCTCCTTGGCATTGTTCCCACGGCCGTTTGGTTTCCGTGGGAATGATATGCGTGGCAAAAAAGGAGCTTGGTTTTGGAGCTCCTTCCTGTGCTGCAGCCAGGCCAACCAAAATGACGTGCCTCAGCACTGAATGGGGATGGTTTGGTGCCAGGGGATGGAACGAGGCCATTTTGAGGTTGATTTGCTATGCGATAAAATCTGTTTTTTCCCGGTTGTGCGCGGCCCCAAGAATCCCCTTCCTGTTCCCATAATGGGGAAAATATTGTGTGCGATAAGGTTCATAAAGCCCAAGCAAGCAAATTAAGCCAAATGAGGTAGAGCTGCTCAATTTGCTTAATTTATGCAGGCAACAGAAACCAACTCTTCTTGGTTCAGAGGTTGGATTGCTTGAGAACAGAATTTGCTTCCACCTACAGGTGTTAGTGAATAGTATTAGTGAATCAGGGTTAGTGAATAATCAGCAACTTATTGCTGGCAATAAGCAGAAAGATGGGGCATTCATTGTCAATGCACCATGGAAAGAGGTAACTAGCAGCAAGCCGGGCCAAAAATACACATATAATTTGTGCTTTAATAAGGAAAAAGTAGTTTGAAAAGCTTCTGACAAACTACTTCTAAATAACAATGAATTTATTTTGAAGTCTGAATATCTTTCGCTACAAGTCTCCTCTGTTAGACACCGTGCTTTCCTTCTTGTACAAATAGCTCTCTTGAAAGCAGTTACATTTATGAACAGTTTGTGTGCTGATCACACTGCCAGCTGTCAGCAGACAAACAATCATTCACACAGAGGGAAAGAAACTGATGTTGAAGAAAAATGTCTCTCAAGCAATGTCCCAATAAATTCAAATGGAGAAATAACCGTAAAGCATTATCTGCAACTAGTCTCATAATGACTCCCCACCCTTAGTTTCTGTGTACATAATTTAACTGGCTTTGTTTGATGACAGAAATATAGCACATGCCAGGGAATGAAATGGTGATACTGATGCTGTAGTGTAAAGAGATCCTGAAGTAGCAGGGATTTTAAAAATCTTAAACACTTATAGAGAGATTTCCCAAGGATTAAACTTCACCAAAGTTTTATTTTTTGGCCAGAGACGAGATACATTCCTCAGCCAGCTTCTCACAGTTCAGCACCTTTCCTCGTACACTAAATCTGCATGCCTTCTATGATAATAATCTCAGTCAGAAGAATCTGCAGCCATGATGAAAGTTTTGTCAGAGAGGTGGATATCATTAGCCCAAACTTGACAAGTCTTTCATCAAATTGCCATTCTTCTGACAATTTTGACCACCTCAAAGAAGCTAAATATAGTGAAAGGGACTGCAGAACAAACAGAAAGCCCCTTATGTAAGATGTTTCAGAATGCTCACTGGATGCCCATTTTATAGTTATGTGCCTTCATGTTGACTTGACTTTTGGCAATGCTATCATAGGTTTTTCTCAACCAGAGTTATGCAGAAGGGGCTTGTCATTGCCTCCTTCTGAGGCTGAGAGAGTGTTCCTTGCTCAAGATCAAACGATGGGTTCCTATGACTAAGCAGGGATTTGTACTCTGTTCTGCTCTGCAGAGCCCTAGTCCAGCATTCAAACAATTTCTCAATGCTTGGTCTCATTCATTCTTTTCGTCTGCAAAATGCTTTCATTGAAAGAATCCAACTGATCAATTCCAGAAAAAGAATGCTGCGTTACTGGATACACATGTGCTAAATTAAATTCATTTTTCTCCATTTGCCACTTGACACACTGTATACCTCAGGGGTGAAAAAGTGTGGCTTGTGGGATATCACATTCCCTGAGACATCCCCACAATTGAAAATTTTGGTGTTCTGATGTGGTGTTGACTTAACTTAATAGGAGTTAGTTGTCAACCTCTCTTTTGTAATGGTTCAAGTGTCTCAGTTTGGAACAATTAGGTCTAGCTGGTTAGGTGAAAAAGGTGCGCTTCCTGAGATGATTATAAGGGCACTATTCCAAATACTACTTTTTATTCACCATCTGATTGCATCCAAACACAGTGGGCCTTGTTGCACGATCCCATTGTTCTGCATGAATACCACTTTTTCCCTAAGTGAAAAGTTAGAAGGAGGAGGCGACACCTTTCACAACCTTGCTGCAGTGGTGTTTAAGGTTGATGGTTCTTGCAACTGCCCTCCTGCCTGTGACAATGAATAGAATCTTGACCCCAACTACATACCCAGAATTGGTGGGCCACTGTAAAACTACTGTGGTCTTGCACCATTTATTTATCACCTGTATGATGTGCTGGAGAAGAGTGCTAAGGATTCCATGGACTGCCAAAAGGACAAACAAATGGGTCCTATAGCAGATCAAGCCAGATCAAGCCAGAAACCTCCCTAGAAGCCAAGATGACCAGACTGAGGCTGTTGTATCCATGAGAAGGAAGGACTCACTGGAAAAGACAATAATGCTGGGAAAGGTGGAGAGAAGTAAGAAGAGAGGAAGACCATATGCTAGATGGATGGACTCTGTTAAGGAAGTCACAGGTTTGGGGTTGCAGGAATTAAGCAGAACAGTGGAGGGCAGAGGGTCTTGGAGATGTCTCAACCATACAGCTGCCATGAGTTGAGATTGACTTGAGGGCAGTTAACAACAACAAAATGATTGACTGTCACATAAGGAACATCAATTTGCTCTACATCTTTGTCATGGGCTCTGAGCTTGCTTTCTTGTTACATTTGCACATTCAGGTAGATTCCATGGTTTTGAACTTTCTGGATCAGCAGGTGAGGATATTTTGAGGAATATATATTCATATATATTCATATATTCATGCATCATCTGGACACAGCGCTAGAGGAGTGCAGTGATGCTGCCGGCTGTGCGGTGGGGCACGTGACATCACGTTGGCATGGGGGCGGAATTGGGGCATGCATCGTGCAGATGCCACACCTCCACTGCACCCTGATGCCAGCCTTTATTGCCGGTCTGTTGAGGCTGTAAGTTTGCAGGCACTTCACCTTGTGCCAGGCATTGGATGAAGGTGTATTTGTCCCTGGTAACCCTACAATTTACAAAATAAATGGGGTAACAGTCCCTCCTCTCATTCTCAATGATGTTGCCTACTCAGTGTGGTGCTGGCTGGTGAAATTGTTTGCTGGGAGTCTTACAACAAGGCGTTAAATCACTGTCTGAATGTTGTGTAGCATGATTTTATGTATGCCTTAAGCTCTAGATGGAGGTGCATTGGGGCAAGGGTGATTGATTGGTTCAAGTGAATGGTGTCCCAGAGGTGTCTTTATGTGTACTGTTTCACAACATATGCAGGCCAAAGGACCATGTGCTGTTCTGAGACCTTGCTGATCTGAAGATTTCACAATTCCTAGAGGAATACCAGCCTTATAATGACAGGCAAGCCATGGAGGGAGAGAGAGTTACCATGGCTACAATGGATGATGGTTTTTTGAGGTGCTCCAGTTGGGTTATGTTCTCAGGGCTGATAAATCTTGTAGTAACCACCCCTTTCTGTAAATGGACATCTTCCGCCCACTGAAATGTTGGTTTCATTTATTCTTCAAACCATTTTTCTCCTCTTCCTCCAAACACTGTATGAATATCACAACCAAGAGAGTGCCCATGAACACAAATGCCCCCTCTCCTGATTCCTTCTTTCTTCATTTGTATGCACTGAGAAATCCTTCTGAATTAAGCTATATGAAGGAAAAGTCATGAGAAAAAATCACTTCAACTCATGGCAACCCTGTGGATGAGACATCTCCAGGTCTCCCTTCCCACTACTGCTCTGCTTAGGATTAGGCCTGTGACCTCCCTAACTGAGTCCATCCATCTGGCTTGGGGTCTTCCCCTCTTTCTACCATCCCCTACTTTTCCCAGCATTATTGGCTTTTCTAGTGAGTTATGCCTTCTCATGATGTGGCCAAAGTACAACCACTGAACATTGACTGAGGTTGTTCTGCTGAGGAATCCTGGTGAGGGGCAACAAAACCACACCTACACCATGCCCACTGGAGATCACTTGATCTTCCAAAATTGCAATGAAGTCAAAGGAGACATTCATGCTAAAAATTATACCTAAACAGCAGTATAGGAGGCCATTAAGGAATTATTTCAAGTGGGAAAATATTTGATTTCTCAACAATCTAACAGCAATCCAGAACTGGGGGAACCTCAATTTTGTGCAATAAAGGCTGGTCAAATATGGAGCCAATGCAGTGCAATTGTAGTATAACAGCATTGTCTGAAAAGATGCAATGAAGCACATTTAGCAATTGAATTTTTCTAAAGAGTAATGTTACATGTCAAAGAATAATTGAAGACTGAATCAAAAGATGTATGGTTCAATCAGCTTGGCAGTAGCTAGCAGCAAGGGTTGTCTTGTTTTGGTTCCTCCTTGATTTTTGCATCTAATGAAGTGGAAATACAGCCCATGATAAATTTGTTAGAGGTTAAGGCGCTGTCACAAGATTCTTTTGCTGCAATAATAATTCCACTTTAAACATTTGAACTGATATACCATAGAGGCAGCTATACAGTGTACACAAGTTATGATTACTTTGGCAACAAGTACTTTTAGGGGTAAAAGTACCCCTAAACCTTTATTTGAGAGGAGATATTCCTTCTGAAGAGCAAATTGCCCCTTTGAATTTGTGTGGCACAAGTTTGTATGCATGATGAACTGGGAGAAAGACCCAGGCACAGAAATATCTATAACTGCACTGATCATTCATTACCAAATATTTTTTGCCCCTAAAGAGGGGCTTTATGAGGTCTGAGGTACTATGTGGACTCCAAAAAGCCACCCTGCATGCCTGAACCCTTTCTTTATTGGTTCTGTGTGCCTTTGCTATGACATCATTGTTTATAAAAATTCAGTTTTGTTCTCCCACAGGAACAAGAGGGTCTTCCCTAGTCAACTGAGGTATATGAAGCTACATCAGAGTGGAGGTGATGCTTTTTGGGTATTTGACTTCAGTAACATTATATGAACAAGAAAATCTTAAAGTCCTGTCTCCCTGAAAACCCAACACATTGTTGCAGTAGCAACCAACTGGAACCACAATGGAACTTACCTCTAAAGCACCAACACTACAGCATCTGATGTCACTTTCACACAACAACAAGAGCACTTTAAATCCATATTAATTGCCATGACTGTACCCTATGGAATTCCTGTAATTCGTAATGGCTGAGAATTCTAGATACCCCACAAAACTAAAAACCCCAGGATTCCATAAGATAGAACAACATTAGTTAAAGTAGTATCAAAGTGCTATACAGTTGGCCCTCCGTATCATTGGATTCTTTATACACGGATTCAACCATCCATGACTTGAAAATATTCAAAAATATATACATTCCAAAAAGCAAGCCTTGATTTTGCCATTTAATATAAGGGTCATCATTTTACTATGCCATTGTACTTAATGGGACTTAAATATCCACAGATTTTGGTATTCATGGGGGTGGGAGGGTGGAGGTTCTGGAACCAAACCACAGTGGATACCAAGAACCCACTGTAATTGTATACTGTGACCAAAAAATCAACTACGCAAGTGAGGAGGAGGGTTTCTTTTCTTTTCTTTTTGCAGCCTACAAACAGCATTGTGGAGTTAGGGTCCATTAGAATAAAACAGCCACAAGTTTGCACAGGGACATGGCAGAATCAAAGACATCATGGTTTCTAGGATTGCAGCATATGTTCTTCCATTCTAAAGTCACCTCTGTGAGTTTGGTTTGCTATAGTAAGCATTTTTGTGTTTGTAAACCACTGAGCTTCAAAATTTGCTGCAGGGATACTACAGGGTGATTCTTGTTTCAGTGCCTTAACATAATTAACACAGCGGAAGAGAGCACACTGACCTCAAATAAACACAGCAAACCATTCTTAAAAAGTGTTTGTTTAAAAAAAACAAAGAAATTGCCCTACACAACCTCCCCCTTTCCTGCATCCTTTTTAACTGAAAAGCAGGGTAAAAATACTCTCAGGGTGCAACCACACTCCAGAAGTAATTTGACCTAGCTTTAATTGCCATGGCTCAATGCTATGGGATTCTGGGAATTTCAGTTTTGTGAGACATTTAGCCTTTTCGGTCACAGAGCTTTGGTGCAACAACAAACTACCATTCCCAGAATTCATAGCCTTGAGCCATGGCAGTTAAAGAGGGGTCAAACTGGATAATTTCTGCAGTACAGATGCAACCTCAGTCAATCAATCAATCAATCAATTAATCAATCAAATTTAGATACATCCACAATGCATTCTGAACCACATGTTTGGTCACAGATATTTAAAGTTAAACATATTGAGTAGCCACCATTCAATTAATCTTACTTAAATACACTTGCTCTCAATTTTTCTGATGTATAATCTCTTCCGATACACTTTTTGATCTGCATGTATTTCTATTGACAAACCTTCGTTGCTGCACAATAGAGGTATGGATCACTCTGGTTTGTAATAGGAATGATTTCTGTAATTTAAACTTATCTTTTTTCCACAGCATACGGAATATTCCTACTGCTGTTTACTCAGTACTTACTGAAATGTAAACTCCCCTTGAATCAAAAGGAACTTACTCTTAGGGATTGCTCTGTGGGTGAAGGCTGTCATGTCCTTTTTTTTCTTGCTGGGTGCTTGGGAACTGTTTTCTCAAGTGCTGTTTTCATCCATACCAACCTTTCTTCCTCAATGTCCAGTTCTCTGAATTTCCCTGTCACCTGATTAAGTGATTGTGGGACAGAGAGATGTTTCATTTGTCGTGTCTTCAAGCGTATCTATGCTGCAGAAATATTGACACCATTTCAAATGCCATGATTCTATTGCCTCAAGGGGATAGAACCTTCCATCCCTGCATCCGTCTGAGGAGTGAACCTAATCCATTGTGCCTGCCTCAAGGGGAAAGAGCCTTCCCATCCCTGCTTCCATCAGCCACTTCTCTTTCCATCACCCTTAGCAGCTGGGACATTGAGCAAAGGCTTCCAATCCCACCCCTTCCTTCTATATTAAATCCCTCATGCCTTGTGGTGTTTAGGCAATGTTATCAAACACTGTCGGCTATTATTTTTCTACTTTTGTCATTGTTATATTCTCTTCTATTGATTATCGCATACTGAATCCTTTCCTTCCCATTGCTCCATACATCTCTCCTAACCTGATTCCTATTTGACCTCTTCTAATCTCCCAGTTTCCGTTCCTCTGTTCATCCTGGAACTGTCTCTCTGTTGCTCCGAAAGCGACTGCAATCCACGATCTCTTTCTCTGTAGATCATTTAACCTTCTTGTTCTTACTGAAACCTGGCTCCCGGCCAATGAAACCTCTGCTGCCCTTTCTTTTGGTGGTCTTTCTTTAACCCACACAATCCGCCCTGAGGGTCGACGAGGCGGGGTCAGTATCCTATTGTCCAATTCATGCCAGTTTCAAGTTCTTTCTCCCCCCTCCCCCAAGCTATTGTTTCTCTTCATTTGAGTCTCGCTGTATTCGACTCCTTTTTCCTTTACAGCTCCAGGTTGCTGTCATTTATCGCCCTCCTGGTTCTGCTATCCAGTTCCTTTCTGACTTTGAATCTTGGCTGACGTTTTTTCTATCAGATGCAGTCCCTTCTTTGATCCTAGGCGACTTTAATATTCACCTTGACGATCCCAACAATCCTTCTTCATCTCACCTTAGCTCCCTGTTAGCTTCTTTTGGCCTTCAACTTCATTCTAACTCCTCAACCCATTATTTTGGTCACTGTCTCGACCTAGTTCTTGCTGCTAAGTGCGTTATTTCCAACTACCTGGCATCTGATTTTCCATTATCTGACCATCATTTAATTTCTTTTACTCTTATTTATATCCCACCTCCTCGTCATATTGTCCAGCGTCATTTTCGTGATCTTCAGTCTGTTAATTCTGACCATCTCAGTCAGATTTTGATTTCAATTCTCTTCTATAGATCTTGGGGACTCTGCTGATTCAGCAATGTCTTTATTTAATTCCACTCTTTCTTCAGCTCTTGACAGCTTTGCCCCTGTATCTGTACGTGTGTCTTCCTCATGACTAGGCCTCAGTCCCTGGCTCATTCCCACTATCAGGTTCCTCCGGTCCTGCTCTCAAGTGGCCAAACATCTTTGGAAAAAGTCCAGGGAGTCGGCCAATTTCATTCATTATAAATTCAACCTTTTATCTTTTCCAAACGCTCTGTCTATGGCAAAACAGAACTATTATAAATCGTTGATCTGCGCTAATGAGAGGCACCCGCAGCGTTTGTTCTCCTGCTTCAATACACTGCTAAAACCTTCCTCTCCCCCTGTCTTCTGATCATTTTTCCCCACTGACTTCGTCAACTACTTCATCACAAAAGTCACTACTATTTGATCTAAAATAGTTCCTCCTGATTTGCCCCCTATCACTAATCTCCTGGTACCTTCTACCAATAAACTCTCTGTGTTTCCCCCTGTTTCTCTGGATGAACTCTCTACACTGCTAAACTCTTCCACCTGATCTCTTGATCCTATTCCCTCCCATTGTAACAGAAATTTCAGGAAACTTAGATTTCTAGGATTAGCAGAGCAAAAGGATTAGCAAGAGGACCTAATAATTGAAAATCCATAAGTTTATTTCCATTTGTCGACAAAGGAAAACATTGAACTCAGTGGAATTCAAGTTCCAAAAGCTGAGAACCCCGAACAAGACAAAATGGCTCTTTTTATATTATTCAAGACAAAGAGGCTTCTTCAATACACCTGATTGGCTAATTACAATTTAAACATACAGAATTCTTACAATCAGAACAGAAATACATGCATACATTAAAACTGCATCATCACTATTTACCCCCTCCTGTAGGAATTCAGTGGCTCTCCCTCCTAACCTTGCTTCTGAATGTCTTTATCTCAGTAGTTTATGTTATGTCTTTCTTACTGGTGCCAGCTTCCATTCAGCTCAAGATGCACTCACTATTCCTTTCCTCTAGTAACTCCAAGCCTTTATTTAAAAACTATCTCTCTGGCTGACAAAGGTGACTCCATCTTTCTATAGTTTTTATATTTCAAAAAGGAATTTCCACCACACCATCTCCTAATCTCTATAGCCCCTTCTCTTCTGCCCTCGCTTCTTTATATCTTTAATCTCTCTCTCTCTCTCTCTCTCTCTCTCTCTCTGCGGGTTCCTTCCCTTCAAACTTCAAACATGTTCTTGTTTCCCCAATTCTGAAGAAACCCTCTCTTGACCCTTCTTCTTTGTCTAGCTTTCGTCCGATTTCTCTTCTTCCTTTTCTTTCTAAGGTCCTGGAATGGGCCGTTTATTCTTGCTGTATTGAGTTTCTTGAAGCCAACTCCATCCTAAACCCTTTCCAGTCTGGTTTCTGCCCACGGCACTCTACAGAGACAGCCCTCACCAAGATCTCAAACGATCTCTTGTGGGCCAAGGCAAATGGCCTCTACTCTATTCTCATTCTTCTTGATTTGTCTGTGGCCTTCGACACTGTGGATCATTGACTCCAGGTTGATTTACTTTCTGACCTTGGGTTCTCTGACTCTGCTCTCGACTGGTTTAAATCTTATTTGTCAGATAGATCTTTTGCAGTGGTCATGGGTGGTCAGAATTTGTTCTCTGTTCCCTTATCTGTTGGAATTCCCCAGGGCTCTGTCTTGGGTCCCCTTTTGTTCTCTTTATACACATTGTCCCTAGGTAAACTCATCAGTTATTTTGGTTTCTCCTATCATCTGTACGCCGATGACACTCAGCTGTATCTCTCCACCCCTGACCTTTCGCTGGGGCTTGAACAGCAAGTTTCTTCTTGTCTGACTGCTATCTCTCAATGGATGCGACTTTCGCCCTTAAAGCTCAACATGTCTAAGAGAGAGCTACTTGTCTTTCCACCTAAGCCCACCCTTCAATATTCCTTTTCTGTTTCACGACACTTCTATCCAACTGGTTCATCAAGCCCGCAGTCTTGGTTTCATTTTTTATTCTTCTCTGTCATTTATTCCCCAGATCCAGGCCACTGCCAAGGCCTGTAGATTCTTTCTCCACAACATTGCTAAGATCCGTCCATTCCTCTCAGCCTCTACTGCCAATACTCTGGTCCATGTTCTAGTGGTATCGCGACTAGAATATTGTAACCTTCTTCTGACAGGGCTTCCTCTTTCTCACCTTCATCCTTTAATCTCTGTTCAGCTTTCAGCTGCACGTATTGTCACATCCGCTCGCTGCTTTGACCATGTTTCTCATCTTTTCTCCTCCCTTCATTGGCTCCCCATCCACTTCCGCATCCGGTACAAGCTTTTGTTGTTGACTTTCAAAGCCCTCCATGGACTGGCCCCTTCTTATTTATCTGAACTTCTTTCTCCTTACATTCCCACTCATACCCTCCTTTCTGATAGTCAAGGTCTCCTGTCCCAGGCTAGGATTTCCACTGTCCCCTCCCGGATTCGTCCCTTCTCACTTGCTGCCCCTCACTCCTGGAACCTTCTTCCCCCACGTGCACACCTCATCACTTCTCTAACCAGTTTCAAAATTGAATTAAAGAGTATATTGTTTAGAGAAGCATTCCCAGGGGTGAGCCCCTCTCTGCCCCAGGATGCCTCTTAACTATCCATTAAGAAGCTGAGCCCTCCCTCCAGTCCATCTCCTTTGGTCCAGGCCTCGAAGGTAGAGAAGAACTGCTGGACCTGATCCCCTTCCCCACCACCATTCCCTTCTCCTTTTGTGTCGTGGATTTTTAGATTGTAAGCCTGAGGTCAGGGAACCGTCTAATTAAAAATATTGTATGTACAGTGTTGTGTAAATTTACAGCACTATATAAATAAAGGTTAATAATAATAATAATATCCTATAGAATCCTGGGATTTGTAGTTTGGGTTGCATCTGCACTGCATTAATAATGCATTTTGACACCGCTATGGCTCCATGCTATGGTAGTCTGGGATTTGTAGCTCTCTGACAGAGAAGGCTAAATATCTCATAGAACTAGAGATATCAGAACTCCATAGCATTAAGCCATGACAGTTAAAACTGTGTCAAACTGCATTATGTCTGTAGTGCAGATGCAGCCTTGGTGAGGCACCAGAGCTCTGTGACAGACCAGGCTCAATACCTCACCAAACTACAAATTCCAGGATTCCACAAGATGGAATCATGACAGTTAAAGTGGTGTCAAACTGCTTTATTTTTGCAGTGCGACAGGTCTCTCCCTTAGGCAAAATCTTTACCGGTGGTTCTTCCACTGATGTTCCTTAGAAAATAGGCCAAAACCTATTTTCTCAGACTACAAACTGTGGAACCATGATTGTTTTCTGTACCACCTCTCTTTGTTTACTGTGCTCTTATTGTGTTTATAGTTATTAAGTATTGTTGAATCAGCCAGAAAGATAAGTGCACATCATGCCCCTGAGTTTCCTGCTTAGCCTACACAGAAAGAAGAGACATTACAAGTACTACCAGTTGGGATAACTGCTCATCATGAGCAGTGTGCAAAAATCAACCATAGGAAGAAGAAAACAGGGCACAACAGAAGTAAGGTGACTGTTTTCAGTGGCCCCAAATGTAGCGTACTTCAGAATATCTCAATGCAGTTCTGCGGGAAGTGGTGAAGAAGCCTCTAAATTAGAGGTTTTTTTAAAATAATTCTTTTTAAATTCCTCTTGTGACTTGGGCTGCTGCCACACTGCAGTATTAATGCAGTTTTACACCATTTTAACTGCCATTACTTTATCCTATGGAATCCTGTGTTTTGTAGTTCGTCATGGCACCAGAGCTCGCTAAAGGAGGAGGCGAAATATCTCACTAAACCACAAATCCCAGAATTGCACAACATTGAGCCATGGCAGTTAAAGCAGTGTCAAACTACATTTCATTTTGCAGTGTAGATGCAACCTCATCAGTTTCGGCTGGGGACATGTCCTGCAGAGCAAGAAGCAGGTCCAGGGCAGGCCTGCTGAATAGAAGTGGAGGAATCATAGGTGAAGCACAGGTCTATCAGCCAAATTGAAGAAAATATTGAACTAGTAATATGCATACCCTACAGTTGTCCTGATTTGCCAGGACAGTCCTGATTTAATTCATTTTTTCAGCTAGTTTTAAAATGTCCCAGTTTGTCTCTCTTCTTTGCACCTTCCCCCTTCATCTTCAACTTACTTCAGTTGCTACAAAGTGAGTTCAAAGTGCAAAAGTAGTTTGTACTCAATGAATTCAGTGTGGAGAGAGGAGAGGTGGAACTGATTCTTTCAGTTCCCAGTAGCTGTTCCTGATAGGCAGTTACCAATAGGCTCAAACTGCTCAGTCTTTCCTCACTTGTGTGTTCTTCCCCATCACTAAGGACTTTTACCATCTTGACCATTAATAATAACTTTTACCATAGTCAGATATTGCATTGCCACATGTTCCTTGGCCACATGTATCCTAGTTTTCATATGTGAAACATTGGAGGGTATGAACATGTGGGAAGCAACACAAGAGGTTTTATGCCTTCCCTCACCTTCTTTGAACATCAGAAGGATACTGGTTCTGAGAATACTGTTTCAGTTTGGATTTATGATTTTATAGTCTCTGACCATGGAACCCAGGGGCGATTGCAGAAGGCTGGAGATGGGATGCCTACAGTTCCGATTCTAAAGACAGATATCAGGTTCTTCCATAGTGACAGCATCAGAGTGATCATAGGATACACTGATCCTAGTTGCTTCTACCTGGAACAGGAGGCAAAATTCTCTTACTCCTCATCTTTCACCATGAGATGCCATTGGGATTTGCCAAAGTTTTGATTTACTCAGCAATTGATTCAATAACTCAGTCCTGTTGGGGACCAGCAATTGGTTTTAGGCTTTAATCCTTGATTCTGGGTTATCAAAATTGATAAACGTATATTTCTAAATAAGGGCCAGATGTGGTATCCATGCCTTCTTGTTTGATGCTGTCAAATGTGAGATCTTAGTGTATCAAATTCCATTCTAGTAACTATGCCAGGAGGTTTACCTTCCAGCAGTCCCCCACGTGGGCACATTTTTCAGTAAGATGACTCCAAGAGATGCTTATGTAGCTGTAAGGGCTCCAGCAGGCAGGCAGACAGACTACTTTTCTCTTCTAATTTGTCATCAGTATCCATATCAGTGCTTTTGGCTGCTAGAAAGGCTTTGGCTTCCTGATTTGTGGCAAAAGATGAACACTTGTGCCAGCTGACTTTTTCTGTACCCTTTCACACATCACATCATTAAAACCTTCTGCTGACCCATTTTCCTGCAGCTGCCCTATACTTCACACTTTTTAAAGATGCAAAGCAGCTGCAGATGGTTCTCTTGGTCAAACTTCTTTTAATATTTATTGTATATTTATTCAAAAAGCCTATTTGGATCTTTACAATCCCTACAGATTCCCCACACTATTGAATATGTATGGATCATGACTACAGATTATGGGCCTTGACAGACAGGCACTAAATGCATGGAGTGAACTGACACCCCTGGATATTCATATAGTCCAATTATAAAAATCCTTCTTGGGAATCAGTTTACTTCATGCCTCTGAGGAAGTAGGCCATCTCTACAAAAGATTATGCTATAGCTTCTTTCACACAGTTAGTCTAAAAAATTCTACAAGATTTCTTTGCATACTGATAGTGTAGTGGAGTCTCCTTCCCTGGAGGTCTTCAAACAGAGGCTGGATGGCCATCTGTCGGGGATGCTTTGATTTGGATTTCCTGCATGGCAGGGGGGTTGGACTGGATGGCCCTTGCGGTCTCTTCCAACTCTATGATTCTATGATTCTATGATATTCCAGACTAACATAGGCCCTGTCCAGATGGGCCAAAAAGCACATACTGAGTACATGCTAGGGTTGCCTGGGAGCATCCTTTTTAGATGCTCCTTAACCCTAGTACGTACTCAGTACGTCAAAATGGCGGCACCCTGTCTACATGGGCACTGCCATTTTGACACGACAGATGCATAGCGTCTGCATGCCCCTTCACGCTTGTGACATCATGAGTGCGCCATTTGCACACTCAGGTGTCGCAAGTGCAACGCAAAAGAACCTGCTTTTTGAGGGTTTTTTCCGCTGCCAGGAAGCCTTGCTGTTTGGCAGCTGAGGCTTCCCGCCGGCGGAAATGGAGGCGGTGGCAGCCATAGCTATGTCATTGAATTCTAATGGTGGGTTATGCAGCCATAACTGTGATTGTGAATTCCAGTCAGCATTACCTATCACCTGTTTTAGCTTATGGTCATATGTGTATGTATGTATGTACCTTCAAAGCTGCCTGCTGACTTCTGGCAACCCCATGAATTTTTCACACGGTTTTCACCCTGAGTAAGAAATAATCAGAGGTAGCTTTGACAGTCCCCCCTCCCCCCCCGAAACATAGCCTACAGCAATGGGTATTCTTTGGTGGTCTCCAATCCAAGTACTATTCAGGGCCAACCCTGCTTAGCTTCCTAGACCAGACAGGAATCTGGTGCCTCTAGGATATTTAGGCAGGATGGTATTGGGCATGCCCTGTACCAATAATAAATAAATAAATAAATAAATAATAAAAGTTTTATTTTTATACCGCCCTTCCACTGATCAGGGCGGTGTACAACATGTTAACAATTACAACAGTGACATAACATTACATATCTCAAGCATAGGAAAATAGCAAATAACAATGCAATTTCAATACAAAGACAGCATACAATACATGATAAAAATCAATACATGTCTCAAAAACAGCCAATATTACATAACAGCAATAACATATCCAAACAGAATTAGCCCAGCATTAATAACCAAACCCCAAGGCAAAGGGGGAAGGAAAAAAGGGTCATTCCCTAATGAACAAATTACAAAACCCCTACACAACCCAACAAAATTTAACAGAAACTAATAATTCCCGTTCCTCCCCAATAAAGCACTGGCATTACAGATTCTGTAACAATAAGTTAGTGAGAACTGGGAATGAAATGTGAGGGGCATTTTCAAGCTTGGCCCTAGCTTTCAGCAAAATTAGCTAATAGACTCAAGATAATGGCAGTTGGGGGAGGAGAACCATGGCAACTCCTTAACCCATTTCTCTTGGTCCACTGGCTAGTCTCCCCCCCCCCAACTAGCCTGATAGTCTTAGATGCAGCAAGTGACAGCATTGCTGGAGTTAAAATAAAATTCAGCTGCCTGTTCATTTCATTTCTATACAAGAATGAGAAATGCAGGAATGCCGATGAAGGTGGGACTAAGGAGAGCTAGAAGCATGGTTACTGGCATTAGTCTGGCACTGGATCTAAAGGCTGGTGGTGGAACTGACTGATCGGGATTTTGTGTGTGGGTGTGTGTAGGAGTTCCAACTATAGCTTTACAGGCTGTGCTTACAAGCTAGGACAAGAAAGAACACTTTCCCCTAATCTAACACAGGGACTAGTATAACAAGAGTAGGACTGTACTCCTCATAAAAGGGAGCTGAATTTACTTTTATATATTAGGACTCCAAATCAGGATTATTGACACCATACAACCTTTTTGTTTGTCCATTACATATTGTAATTGATGTTATAAAGGTAAAGGTAGTCTCTTGATATGAATGTCAAGTTATAACTGACTGTAGGGGGTGGCGCTCATCTACATTACTAAACCAAAAAGCCAGTGTTGTCAGAGACTACTCTTGTGGTCATGTGGCCAGCATGATTGCATGGAATGCTGTTACCTTCCCACCAAAGTAGTTCCTATTTAACTACTTCATTTGCATGCTTTTGAACTGCCAGGTTGGCAGAAGGTGGGACTAGTGACAGGAGCTCACCCCATCACGTAGCACTCAGGGCTCGAACTGCCAACCTTCCGATCTTGCAATCATCAGAATTGGTATCTTAACCACTAAGCCACAGCATCCCTAATTGATGTTATACACATTGTTATACACAATTACAATTGATGTTATACACATTGTAATTGTTGCGAAAATAAAATTGAAAAGCAGTTTCCAATATGGAAGACCAGGAGAAAAAACTTAATTCCAAAGTGCATTTACACTCTCCTACCTATACCGAGTTTCTAAATGTATAGGCCAACCCATTACTTTGATGGAGGTGTCCATGTGGGGCATACACATGTAAGACTTCAACCGCTATAGAGATGAATGTGCAAATCAATGCAGGGAGGGGTCACTTCTTTGCCTCCAAGTCTTTATTGAACTGGAATGCTTACCTGCAGCAACACATACTGATTTTCACGATTTCATTGTTTATTTTGTTTAATCAGTTTTGGGACTCATACAGTGAATCAATGGCCTGTTACAGACTGCCAAAATAAAGCTGCTTTGGGTCTCTTTGGAGGTATGCTATTTAAATGATGCATGGGTCCTAGGAGTCCGGAGTTCGCACCAAAGCCACACTCCATTCCTAAGCACCGGAGTGTAGCTTCCAGATTCTTAGGATGCATGCATCATTTAAATAGCATACCTCCAAAGAGACCCAAAGCAGCTTTATTTTGGCAGTCTGTAACAGGCCAATGTTATCTGCTGGGGTTTGGTTCCAGGATTCTCCGTGGATAACAAAATCCTTGGAGGTTCAAGTCCCATTAAATATAATGGCATAGCAAAATTATGTCCCTTATTTAAAATCAAGGTTTGCTATTTGGAATTTATATATATTTTTGAATATTTTCAAGCTGTGGATGCTTGAACCTGTGGATAAAAAAATCCATGGATGAGAAGGGCTGACTTTATGTATATATTTAGGAGAAAGACAGGATTAAATGTCATAGCAAACCAAGCACTTAATGGTTGCCAAACTGGAAAAATGAATAAAATTTCGAGCTGACTGATTAGGCTGCATCTGCACTGGAGATTTAACTTTAACTGACATGGAATGGTATGTGCTATGGAATTCTGGGTTTTGTAATTTTGTAAGAGATTTAGTTTTCTCTGAGAGCTCTAGTACCACAACAAACTACAAATCCCAAGACTCCATAGGATGGAACCACAACAGTTAAAGTGGTATCAAACTGCATCAGTTCTGCAGTGTGGCAGCAGTAGAGTTACAAGAGACATTGCTATTTAAAAGTTACCCAACACAGAAATGTTGGCTCTAGTTTTCACCTCTGTACACAGTTTTAGAGCATATATGTCAGAAGTTATTGGATTCTTTATGACACATTATCGGAATGAAGTGACAACATTGCAGGAAGTTAACATTTCAAAGTTCTCTTTTTAAACCCTCAGCAAAGCACCTAGTAGCAGCCCACATATTAGTTAAGGCTAACAGATCTCACTTCCTTCAGCTTTATGTTTCTCAGTGGTCTGAAAGCTGGGAGAAAAGGATAGGTGGAAATGTTGCTGTTCTGTTTATGTTTCACTTACTAAAAAGTCACTAAAGAACATGAAGACAGCCAGGCTCCCCCGATGTCTGATGGGCTGTGGGTCTGGCATGCTGACAGACTTATTTGGTGTAGAAAAAGAGGAAGAGAAGGAGGCACTATTGGAGAAAGTGGGATACAAATAAAATAAATCCTGAATGCTGGCAATTTTGCCTCTTTCTGAAAAGCTGTTAAAATCCTTAGTCTACCCCTGCATGAAAGCATATGCATACAGAGACCTTGTTTTTTAATTGGTTGCCCCATTTGGTAATTTAGATGTATAATATATATTGTTACATGCCGTCAAATGGACTCTGACTTATAATAACCCTATCCTAGGATTTTCATGGCAAGATTTATTCAGAGGATGTTTGCCATTTTCTTTCTCTTAGGCTGGGAGAATATCAGTTGCCTAAGGTTGCCCTGTGAGTTTCCATGGCTGATTACAGATACAAAACTTGGCCTTCCAGAGTCCTAGTCCAGTACTCTAACCACTATACAACATTGGCTCTCAGTACTGTATAAGGTGAAATTTTCCTGGATATGCAAAATAACCTCCCCTTTGTTTGCAGATGGCATTGTTTGATTTTTAGATCAAGTGGCATGAACCTACCCACTTGCCTACTACAGGGAATTATGAAGACTCAGGAATGTCAGTGTGTGTGTGTGAGAGAGAGAGAGTGCGTTGTGTGCCTTTTCTGACTTAACGCAACCCTAAGGTGAACCTGGGAATGCGGTGGCTTAGTGGTTAAGAAGCCAATTCTGATGATTGGAAGATCAGAAGGTTGGCTGTTTGAGGCCTGAGTGCTGCATGATGGGTGAGCTCCTGTCACTAGCCCCAGCATCTGCCAATCTAGCAGTTTAAAAGCATGCAAATGCAAGTAGATAAATAGGTACCACTTCAGTGGGAAGGTAACGGCATTTGGTGCAGTAATGCTGGCAAAATGACCACCAGAGCAGTCCTCAGACAACGCTGGCTCTTCAGCTTAGTAACAGAGATAAGCACTGTCCCCTACAGTTGGTTATGGCTAGACATTCATGTCAAGGGACTACCTTTACCTTTAACTTTACCTTTAAGGCGAACCTATCACGAGTTTTTTTGGCAGGATTTGTTCATGAGGTTTGTCATTGCCTTTCCCTGAGGTTGAGAACATGTGACTTGCCCAAGATCACCCAATAGATTTCATGGCCAAACTGGGAATCCAGAGTCATAGTCCAACACTCAAACCACTATGCTATGCTGGCTCTCCCAGGAGTGTCATTAAACTCTTCCAAATCTAAGTATAACAGGGGTGAGAATCATATAACCCTCTGAGGTTTTTGGACTGACACCTCCAGGATTCCTTTCTGCTGCTTATGCAAGGTAGGTGTTGCTTGGAGTCCAAGAACATCTGGAGGGTTGCATGATTCTTCCCTGGTGTAAAGTAAAGCTGTAAGTGCAGGGCTAGGATGCTCTATGACTAGTGGAACCTCTCCCATTCAGAAAGGGTGTAACATAGGGCTGCCAGATCTCAAGGGCTGGCTCTGAGTCTCCAGATTTCATGAGTAATGTCTAGAAGGGACATAAGGCTACAAAATTCCCCAATTTTGGTAGACTCAGTTCCAGACAAGAGGAAACAGCTATATGCAAATCTCCAATTCACCTAGAAGAGCAGCAGCCTGCTACAGTTTGCAAGGTTTGACTGATCTGTTGCTGCAACTTGCAAAGACTCTCCAGAGGCTGTAGGCATGTGTCCTCAGCTGGCTTCTCCTTCCCTCCCTGTTACTGTAGTATCAGGGTTCATCCTCTGCTCTGTTTTGCACCCACTTTCTGCCTAAACAAGTAGGGTAGATTAAATATTCCTTATCCTATTTTCTAAGTAAATGAAAAGGAATAATTTCCTCATTTCACCTTGATCTGGGAACAATCCTTTAGTTAGGATTTCTGTTTTAATTTCCAAACAGGAAAATAGGTTCTCTCTCTCTCTCTCTCTCTCTGTGTGTGTGTGTGTGTGTGTGTGTGTGTGTGTGTGAGAGAGAGAGAGAGAGAGAAGCAGTGAGCAACTGTGATTGATATTTAATGCATAACACTTAATGACATCACCAGGGGCTGTCCCTAAGTCTTGAGTTTTAGCCCAGAGACCTCAGGGTTCTGAACTGGTAATCCGAGCGTAAAGACTAAAGGAAATGCATCAGGTAGGAGGGAAGGGGAAATGATTCTCTCTTTTCAATTGAATACAGAGATTTGGAATGCCTCAAGAGCCACTTAATGTCCCTAACTACAGCAGTTGTAACTGTACTATAGACATCAGATGAAGGTGAGCTTTTATTGGGAAAAAAAAACCGATTCCAAAAGCTCGATGAATACAGCCCCATGGCTAATGACTGGGATTCTATTCTTGGGAAAATTTCATCCCCCAATATATAATAAGTAAACAAGAATGTAAGAAAATATTTGACCAAAAGAGGGCAGTGATGCATTGTGCAGTGTGAAACATATGCCGAATGGAGGCAGCTAAACGGCTCGTTTACTTCAAATTTTATTGCACCACCTGGAGCAGATTCCCGCCCCCTCTTTTTCTTCTGCACCAGAAAATATGTCACAAAGTGTTGGTCCACTGGGTTTTCTCAGTCATTGTGGTTTGTAGTGAATTACTACAGGCATCATAGTAAAGAAAAACAACCACCACCAATATCTTCTAGCACTTGACTAATAGTGCAATCCTGCGGATGGCCAATCAGAAGAAAGTCTCACTGAGCTCAAAGGGGAATTTTTCCACACATGTTAATATGGGGATGCACCCTCCAGGGACAGCATTAGAAAATAATGTATAAAGGTGAACAAAAATCTGATATGTTAGGTAACAGAATAGGTTCCTCATTTATGTGCACAGCCACAATTTATCTAGGGATGCCACTACTGCTGGCTTGATAAAGAGAGTATTGTATTAAGATGTCTGTAGCTTTCATCCCAGAAAATGCTGTCTTTTTAAAATCAAGGACACACACATTTTATACTTTATCAGTACTGACAACATTATTTTAATTATATGCCTTATGCAGGAATCGGAACTCATTTCATTCATGGGGTCATTTAAATGATAATGAAAAAATATATATTATCTGTGTACTGTTAGCTTCCAAGGAACACATTTGCATCACTCCAACAATCCAGCAATTATGTGTGAAAATAAGTTACTAGGTGGGGCATTCTTCTGGAACTAGAGCTGTATGCTTAGATATTTGAGTACTTATGTTGCATTCTATGTACATTGATATATTCTGAATAAGCTAGAAATGATGGAGAAACATGTTTGTATGTTCACAGTAGAAGGTGTAACAGATCAAATGTCATGGACCTACCCAAATAGCACAGATCATGACCAATTACTAGAAGGAATGACTATGATACTGAAGGCATACGTGATTGGGGAGGGAGTGAGAAGAAAGGAAAAGAAAATCTATCCCTGCCATTTACTTACATCTTCGTTCTACTTGAGGCTGGTGGGTTATAGTGAGTACTTCATTCACATAGGCTTTTTTTTCAACCAGATTGAGCAACTGTTTGACTGTATTTAATGCATATGAACAATTATTCAGAACTGCACAATCCCACTTGGCCATCAGATGTGTTCTCAGTGAGCTTCATAGCAATGTGGCAGATGCACGTAAGACAGAAAGCCCTCCCCCAGCATGGATTCTCTTCTTACCTACTGACTTTTATGCTACTGGTAGCTCAACCACATGCTGGAAATACTCTGTATCCAAATTACCCCCCCCCCCGAACTTTGTTGGTTTCTTTCTCATTCACATTGAAATAAAATCCCAAGTCTGTAAACTGTAGAGACTGACGTGGGTTGAAGGCTCTTCCTTGCTAATGAAGTGGTTCTTTAATATTTACAAAACAAGAGAGTTTGCAGGACCTCATTACTCTTTTGTTACAGCATAAAAATGAATTCAAAAATGAATATTCAACCCCAGAGATTATCACTAACATCTGCTAGGGATAAACAGAAAAGGAAAGGTAGATTTGTTTCTGCTCACTATCAGTGACCACCATGAACAGCAATTTCAGGTCCTATTCTCTAAAAAAGATTTTTTATATATTTCATGGACTTGAACCAGCAAAAGCTTACTATCCTTTGGGTTTATTGTATGCCACGAGGTGAACATCATGATGGCTAAGGAGGAGACTCATGCCTCTATTTTCAGAGGGACATGTATGCACTCACAGCATTTCCCCATATGATCACATCTTGCAAGCATGGATCTTCTCTTCAGCTATTCTTCTCATGGAAAATACAGAGGAATTATACCAGCTGCACCAAGCTTGGTGGACTATTGTGTCCAGTTCTAGGCACCACAGTTCAAAAAGGATGTTGGGAAACTGGAGTGTGTCCAGAGGAGGGCAACCAAAATGGCAAAAGTCTGGAAACCATGTCCTATGAGGAGCGACTTAGGGAGCTGGGTAAGAGAAGGTTAAGCTGGGAGCTGGAGAACAGAAGGTGAAGAAATGATACAACAGCCCTATATAAATGTTTGAAAGTTTGTTTTCTGCAGCACCAGAGACTAGGACCCAGAGCAATGGATATAAACTACAGCAAAAGAGATTGTACCTCAACATTAGGAAGAACCTCCTGACAGTAAGAGCTGTTCAGCAGTGGAACATGATGCCTTGGAATGTAGTGGAGTCTCCTACTTTGAAGGGATTTTAAACAGTGACTGGATGGCCATTTGTTGAGGATGTTTTGATTGTGTCTTCCTGCATGGCAGGGGGTTGGAATAGATGGTCCTTGAGGTCTCTTCCAACTCTATGATTATATGATTCTAAGTGTGAATCAATGTGTGTGCAGGAGCTCTCATGCAGTCCCACTATGCTGTTTCAGAAACAAAAGTAAGGCACATTTTACTTGATGAAAATGAGATGAAACTAAAGAGAGACAAATCCATCATCTCTGAAGAATTAACCCACTTCCTACTTTGTATTCCCTTGACCAATGATATCCTTGATGAAATCCTTTTCTCTCTTGCTGTCCACAATCAAGAGTGTACTGGATTTGGGCCTTTTCTCTTTTTCTTTTTAAAACTGAAATGGGTTTGTGCCCTTGCTGTGAGAACAGAAGGTGATTTAATTTTCAACAATGGGTTTGTTAAGAAAGGTTCAAAGAGCATGAGTTGATTGAATCTGACCTCACTTTTCATAGCATGGCTTCTGTTTAATCTTAAGTGAGTTGTCCAAGCACCCTGTCCTTAGTTGATGTTGAAACTCTCTTTCATCAATTGCTATCATGGAAATGGTTGTTGCTTTAGGTGTTGGCGCAGAATCCTGTATCTGGCATCCATCTTGAAAACCAGAGCCACATCAATGCTATCCTCCTGTTAGTTTTAGCTTGGCTGCTTCAGTTGCTTATTGCTAATCTCATGGCACAGGAAACAAGACCCAGAAGAAAAGTGGGGTTAAGAGTTGTTGGTGGAACTGCAGTTGTGAAAATGGCCAGGTATTGTCAAAGAGGAGAGCCTTCTGACTTGCCTGACTCTGAATGTCAAAAAAACAGCCTCTGCAATAACAGATGTCAGGGAAGTTTGACCATATGTTGTTACACAGTTGCACTGGAAGCTGACACAGTTCCAATTACAATACATCCCTATGGAGAACAGTTCTGCTAATGATTAATGACTCTTGATCTCTTGAGCGGATTCTACAAGAGTACTAATATTTGACAAAGACAACACAGAACTCAATTTTCCGACGTGCTATATCTGTGTGTGTGTGGTGACCTCTCTGGCTGTGTGTGTGTGATGATGAGATGCCTCTTCAGTAACTAAAAGAAAGCATGAAAGAAATGAGGAGAAAATAGAAATTTGGGGGAAAAAGGTACAGCAACAGCATTTCTGGACAGCCGTTGTTAGACTCTGCAGGGGAGCAAGGGGACTAGCACTGTTCTGCAGGACTGTCTGAATGAATTATTCAAGTCACACTATTTGTCATTTTCCTGGCAGAGAGTTTTTCCCTCTGGTTCTTGGTAAATCCCATCTAGCAGATTACCTGCCAGAGAATACCATTTCCAAATCTTCAACACTCCACTTGCTAATTTCCGGGGCATCTCTGCTTGAAATGCATTATTTACAAGTGAGTTCTGTATGGAAAGGTATTAAGGAAAATTGCATAAGGCTTGCTTATTTAATTTAAGACTTGCAAACCTGTCTTAAATTAGGAGCGGAGAGCAAGAATTTGTAACATTATTTATTTATTTATTTATTTAGTACCTCGGCTACAATGAGTTTGTGCTGATGTGGATGAGCTTGTAAGCATCAACCAATCATTTTTGTTCTTTTTCTCCTGGCTCCTGTTTTCTGGCCATGTTTCACCATGGAAATAGAACAGGAGCTCATTTGTATGAATGTGCCCCACGCAGCACTTCCTGGCCTGCCAAGGATGTCAAAACAAATAAGATATGACAATCTTTTTCAATGCTCCATGGACTTTCAAAGTTAAAGGAACGTCAGCCAGCAAGCGATGAATTTCATACAAGCAGAAGTTAATTGGAAAACTGAGAACCATGAGCTTAGGAACAGGCAAACTCTTCAAATGATTTTGTTTTAAAATGTTCAAAGGGGAAACAAAGGGTGGGGTGGGGAGAGAAGCCCCAGTAATTTTAAATACGTTATACCAAGAACTGTTGGTGTGATAGCATAGTAAGAATAAATGGGTGGATCAGGGAGAGTCACCCCTTCCTATACTGATAGGTATATTGCATATGCACATATGAACTATGAAACTGGCATGGAAGAAAGTGTACAATTGCTGATTGGTCAGCAGTAGGCCAATAATGTCAAAAGCCTAATATTCCTTGCCTAAGGAAACCCTATGAAATTCATGGGGTCACCATAAGTCAACAGGTGACTTGAAGGTGCATACATACACACATAGAGGTTCCAGCCAGCCAGCCAGACACTATGTGCATAGTGCTGATTTCGCTAGGCCCTGTCACTAAACCAAACTGGAGGAACAAATATACCCCACCAAGCTTAGCCAGCATAGCCAAATGGTGATGCAGTTGCAATAAAATAGAAACAGAAGTATGAAAGTTTCTCCACTCCAGCAATAAAACCACTGTATGACTTTAACCACAAGGCTTTACCCCATTCACTCTTTGAATACCAATAGCTCTTCCTACTATTGCTCTACCTGTTCCTTTGTGCCAGCCAAGGGGACAATTGATTATTAGATCTCGTAATTAATTCTAAAGCAAGGAGAGGTGCCACAGCTTAAGCCCATGTATTTTGCTCTTGTAGAACTGCCATCAAATCCCAGGAGGAGGGCCATAAAGATTATGGCTCCCCACCAATGATGGAAAAATATTTTATAAATGCTTATTCCCTCCTGACTATTCCAGGCTGCTGCCGCTGCCGCTACTATTGCTAACTTCAATCGACTCATGGCCACTTTGTAAATGAAAATGAGTCAAACCTGAATCACGGTGACTCTGTGAATGAGACCTCCAAGACCCCTTATCCTCTACCGCTTTGCTCAGATCCTGGTGAAGCTAAGGTCCATGGCCTCCCTGATTGAGTCTATTTATCTGGCATGTGGTCTTCCTCTCTTTTACTGCCTTCCACTTTTTCTAGCATCATTACCCTATTCTAATGAGTTGTGCCTTCTCATGCTGTGGCCAAAATACAACAGCCTCAATTTAGTCATCCAGGCTTCTAGGGAGAATTTGGGCTTAATCTGTTCTAGGACCCATTTGTTGTTCCTGGTATTAAAATCAGCTTAAACATTTGAAATGTAGAGTCTTGGCTGAATTAAGGCCCCTGCTACATTTATCAAGAAAATGAAGACAGTGCAAAGGGAAGAAGGAACCTTAGAAACCATTATTTATTTTTAAATTTTCATAGGCTGTAGACTAATGATGTATGAAATGGCACTGTTAAAAAAGTGAAGCATTAAGGGTGGTTATCAAATGTCAGAAATACGGTGGCTTTGGTACAACTTTTATTAAAACTGCTTTGTAATGTTAAAATGCATGCTGTCTTGGTCCTTTGTCAACTAGGACACCATGTTGCATACCTGGCGATCAGGGCTGAAACTTACTATTAAAGTGAAATGGCAACCTTCAGCAGCTACAGATTGAGACTGGTGGTGAGTGGATGAAGACAGAGCAATGCATGCCAAATGGCCACTTCTGTATCCCCCTTCACTCGTTATCTGTCCTGAGGTGAAGAAAATGACACTGGCCCTGTTCTAGCATGAAAATAAAACTCAACCTTTATGCTGATTAGCTTCTGCAAATGGAGTGGGTAGGGGCACAGTCTTCTCTTTTATCTCAAGTAACAAAATGTCTTGCACCAGCATTGCTGGGGAGATAAAAACATTTTCAGCAGTGATTGAGTTGTGAAAAAAAGGGGGACAATTTTGGTGGAATGTGGATCTACCCGCTCGGCGTTGGGTAAGGAGGTGCAGTTCGCTGGCCTCCTGTGACCATGAGACCAGTATTTAAATGTAAATAGCATCTCTGGGATGCAGTAGCAAACTCAGGAGTGGAGCCAAGGTGTTTGGCTGTCTTGCTGCCCCTGAATCTGCCTCTTTGATTCTGCATTCAACCCACCCTCCCACTGCTGCTGCAGTATGAAGTTACTTGGTCATTTCGAGGCCATTTCCCCCCCTTTCCACGGGTTTTTTGCCTACTCCATACTGTTTTGCAGTTGGACTTGGGCAATTGGCTTGGTGTGGTGTCTAAATAGGTTGTCATCTGGCAGATAATGGGGGGAGATTTTGAGTATGGTGACCACCTAGGTCACTATTTTGACAGAAGGGAGGTCACTGGAACTGCCTCTTTTGGTCCAGGGACTGGGGTGGAAGTGAAAGGCGCTTCCTTTGAGGCTAGTCTGAGGGATAAACTCTCTCTTTAAGCTTCAGGGCTTGGGAGGGAGACTTTTGGGTTGGCTTTCCTGATGTGGGCCAGCCAAGGATTAACCCAATGTTTGGGCTATTCTTGGGGCTCAGGTATTATCACCTTGGGAAAGCTGCAGAGGAGGTCTATCGAAGGAAAGGACCACCTGCTGCAGCTACCCCCACACTAGGCTACTCCCTGTTTAGTTGTAGTTCTTCTAAGAAATATTTAAATAGGTAACTTAATAAAGTGGCCCTTTTGAAAACCATTTCTTGTGTCTGGTGTCGTTATTTACTGGTTGGTCAGCAAAGGTTAAGAACTCTTGAAGTTTGAGATTTCGGCGGGACAGTCACTCAGATCAAAATGTGGTCCCCATTTTGGATGCTCCTAATAGTTCTAAAGGAGCAAACACTTGATTTTGTTTCTACTGAGAGAAGCAGCTAGATAATGATGGGATCTTCACTCAAACAGCAAACAGGGGTCTAGCACTTTGAAATCCACCTGTTTATGACTGTGGGTGAACTGTTGAAATTCTTTTTTAAGCTTTTACTTTGCTGAGTCCTCAGTCACAGAACAAAAAGATCCTCCTCTATCTAGCTTTTGGCTTTTTTTCAGTATGGTAAAAAGCATTAATGTTGGACCCAAAGATAGAAATACAGTAATGTGTTCTTTCCCGATGGTTACTGAATGAAACAGGTAAGGCTATGATTCCTGTTGCTATGACAACAGCAAATGAGATAGCTTGTGCACCTAGTGTGTGTATATATACACAAGTAATTGTGCTTCACTCATTTTCATTATTTTTTATTATGTTTAGAATTTATTAAAAGGAAAAATATTCTAATGTAAAAACAAAGAAACAGAAAATCACAAGTAAGTTACAAAGTAAGCATTGTTCTAATAGATAAAACCAGTTCTGCAATTAGCTGGCTGGATGCCTCCTGTGAGATCACAAAACCTCTTCGCAGGAACAGATCTGTCCATGCCAAAGGCTTGGCAGTGTGTAGCTCTCCAACTCCTATCAGCCCCAGCTAGCATGAGGGATGGTGGGAGTTGTAGTCCAACAGCAAGCATCAAGACTATGGCTTATAAAATGATATGTATATCCAATTGTTGTAGCAACACTGAAAAATAATAATAAGAAAACGGTCGTCTGTTCCATTAAAATAGTGATGGAGGTCCAACAAAATCCAGGTTTTAATTTTTTTTTAAAAAAAATCAGTTTCATAGCATTTTATAGCATTTTAATGTGGTGTTTTTAGGTTTGTCTTGAACTTTTTGTAAACATTTTAATGTGTTATGGAAGCTGTCTTTGGTCCTGGCCTGGTGGAAAGTAAATCAATAAATAAGGTCACAAGTTCCCTGCTTTTATTCTTGAGCATTTGTATCCCATATGCAAGCCAAGCATGCCTAGATTTACCAGGCTGGAGACAGAAAAGGGCACCTATAACTATAACTTTAATCCTCAACTCATCTTGGAACAGGATGAAGTACTGTACAGCTTGGGAAGTAGGATGAAGGTACCTGTCCTTTCTCACCTTTCAAACCTCAAATTTAAGTGACAGCCATTCCATCCTAACAAAGCTATTGCCCTGCTAGTGGAATATCCAATGACATGAATACAGCTAGGGCTTCCTCTGCATCTCCTTATCCCAGTCTCTACCAGAGAGGCAATAACTGCATTGGGATGGGATGGTTTCAGTTGAAAGTTTGGAGTTTGGAAGGTGTGGGAAGCCAGGTATCCTCTTGCTTGACGGCATCAGCATTTCCTTGGCACCAGCATTTTCAGAGCTACCTAGTGGTATCAGTGAGACATAAAATCAGAAAGAAACCTTATTGGGCACTAATTCCATATGTTTGGTGGAAAGACACAAAGATGAACTAAGCAGTAACTGAACAAAAGGCAGCTGCCAGCTGTCTGCTCCATTCATTCATGCACATTGATGTGTTCTATCCTAAAATAATCTCCCACAAAGTAGAATTCTGGCAAATGATGTTACCTGAGTCATTCCACAAGGATCAAACTACACACTAACAACACTCCATTGAGTGTTCACAAATGTCTTTGTTGACCAAGCAAAATGTAAAAAAATACATCATGCATGATATATTTCCTACATTCTGTTTGGTCAAGGAAGGTGCACTCTTTTATGGATTTTGTTGTACTGTATTTTGATGCAAGCCAACATGGCTATCCCTGAATATGTTTCTGGTGAGTGGTATTTGTTTCTAGCTCCTTTTGTTTTTAGTAACATAATGCTGCCTCTTAAGCAGAAAAGAATGAAGTGAAGCTGAAGAGAGAGAGGGCTGTGAATTCTTTCATTTTTCCTTTATCAGGCAAAATAATAATAAATAAAAATAAATGAGGGCTGTGTTTAACAGAATAGATGCTAGAAGCCCCTTCCTCTTTCATTCTGGTTTTGTGCTTCAGTGTGCAGCCTCCACAACTATATTTTACAAGGCACAAACAACTTACACACAACTTGAGTAGGGGTATACTGTTTGCATTCTCTCTAATATTTCACAAATTAAAAGTGGGACATGCACAACTAAGCAACATCAGACTATGGCCAAGATGGCAAAAGTGAGAAGGATGACACAAGCTAAGAGAGCCTGTTGAAGTTTGCTTTTGCCCGAGCCTACTGGGAAGAGCAATAATAATAATAATAATAATAATAATAATAATAATAATGATAAAATTTTATTTGTATCCTGCCACTCTGAGAACAATCGGGACGGCTAACAAAGTTAAAAATACAGCACATATAAAATCCCTGTGCCCTCCCCTCCTTAAAAAAGTATTAAATCCAATGCAGAATTAAAAAAACAAAAAACAAACACCCCCCCCCCCAAAAAAAACCCCACACACATACAAGTTAAAAACTGACCAGAAGGTCAACAACATCACTCAGCAAACAATCAAGGAACTGTCTCAATGCATCCCCCCCCCAGACGGCCAGCCATGATGGGCAAGGGTCGAGAGGGCAAGTTGTTTTCCTCTCTCTACCAAGGAGCTTGTCCATGTCATAGGTACTCACAGACTGAAGCTGATCCAGTACAATCTCATTAACGGAATCGCTGGACACCTCGTCTGTTGTTTCTGTTACAATACTGGCCTCTAAGTCAGCTCTTATCTGAGAGATTTTATCTGCAAAGAAGTTGTTAAATGCATCACAGCAGGCTGTTGTTGGGTTAAGTAAAGGGTTCTGCCCAGGGGGTACCTGCGTCAGTTCCCTTACTACCCTAAACAGCTCTGCTGGACGGGACTCTGCAGACACAATACGTGAAGAGGAGAAACGTCTCTTCGCTGCACGTATTGCCTCCCGATAGGACCAAAGAAAGTTCCTATGGCGAGTCTTGTCAGATAAGAGTCAAGTTTTTCATCAGATGCTCTCTAGTCGTTGTCCAACCCGCTTCATTTCCCGACGCTCTGGTGTATACCATGGCTTATGGTTAGGACTGGGTTGGCAAGGACGCTTGGGAGCGATCGTGTTGATAGACCTGGTAAGGTTGGTGTTCCAAGTGTTAACCAGAGCTTCAACAGGGTCACCGGCATTTCCAACCATTAAACCCTCCAAGGCTTTTTGGAATCCAATTGGTTCCATTAGCCTTTGAGGGCGGACCATTCTAATGGGTCCACCACCCCCGGAGGGGCAGATAGAGGCTCTTAGTTCCGTCTTGACCAGGAAATGATCCATCCATGACAAGGCGGTGATTTTAATAACCTCTGCCCACGGATATTTCTGTTTGGTACTAAAGACCGCATCAAGTGTATGACCTGCACAATGTGTGGGCCCAACGACCAATTGGGATAGGCCCATGTTAGAGCAAGATTCTTCTCCTTCCATTCCTCCCTCTCCTGCCTAGTTAACTTGACTGCAAACTACTTTTCCATTCTGGATTCACTTTGCAGCAAGTGAAGTAAGCTGAAAACAAAGTGGGAGAAGAAGAGAGAAACTGGGACACTTTAAAAGCAGCAGAATGGTGGGATGACAGAGGATTAATCAGGCCCTTCCCTGTCAAATTAGGATAGTTGGAGGGTATAAAAATGTCAGGGATGATGGGAGTTGTAGCTCTTCACCTCTGGCTCTAACTCACCACCTTGTTATGCAGCGGTGCTGACCAGCTTTGGTCAGTGGTTAATGCTTTTCTTCCAAAGCAGCAGAGTTTCAGAGAATAGGCTGAAGACCGTGACAAACTCTCCAAGCCTTCTCACTCTTCTTCCTGAGATGTCTTCAAACTTCTCCAGGATTCTGCTGGCTCTTGTATCTTCACTCAAGACACCAGACAACTCAGTAGTCTCATATAAAAGATCTACTTTATTATACTATACAGTGGTACCTCGGGATACGAAATACCCAGGTTATGAAATTTTCGGGATACGAAAAAATCCCATAGGGAATTATTGTTTCGGGTTACGAATGTTTTTTCGGGTTACGAAAAAACTTTTGGTGCTTTTTTCGGCTTTTTCGCACGGAATCGCGGCTTTTCCCCATTAGCGCCTATGGCAATTCGGCTTACGAAGGCTTTTCGGGTTACGAAAGCGGCCGCGTTACGAATTAATTTCGTAACCCGAGGCACCACTGTATACAAATACTATATGCCCTCAACAATCTCCAAAACACTCCAACTATCCACAACTACCCACACAATACATTGGCAAACATAGCAATTATTATAGCCATTGTTAATCACCACCCACTAGTCAGTTTCCACCCAGTGGGCGTGTACACTCATTTTGATTGGTTCACATAGTTCAACCCATACTTAAGAATTTCATCATTTCACCTTGTACACTTAATGAATCTCAGGTGTTTCCAATTGTACATTCTATAATTCTGTCCTTGACATTCAAGACTTCTAAATTACATTAGCTTTTTCACTTGTGTGGCTTCTTAATTGCTCTTGCTTAGTCATTGTGACTTTCACATACATGTTTTATTTCTACTACTGTATGTCCCATGTTGCATTTTCAGGGCTGGTCTATTGTTGGATACAGGACAGTGTAGTTTGGTCCTTGTGGAGTGACTCAGGCAACTTAGGTCCAAAATGCACTGCAAAAATAATCCAGTGTGAGACAGCTTTAACTGCCCTGATGAATGTTAGGGAATTCTGGAAACTGTAATTTTGTGAGACATTTAGCCTTACTGTCAGAGAGCTCTTGTGCTACAATATACTGCAGTTCCCAGGATTCTCTAGCACTGAGCCAGGGCAGCTAAAGTGGTCTTGAACTGCATTACTTCTGGAGTGTTTTTGGACCATAGTTTATCTAAACTCTACTTTGTGGGAGGTTATTTTAGGATGGAACACATCAATGTGTGTGGATGAGTGGTGCATGTAGCTGGCAGGTAAAGAAGACTAATGTGTACACATGCTGCCATTTGTTCAGTTACTGCTTAGTTCATCTATTGTACAGATAAACCTTTTGTCTCTTTCCTCCAAACAAATGGAATTAGTGCCCAATAAGGTTTCTTTCTTATTTTATTTATGTCTCGCTGATACTACTAGGTAGCACCGAGAATGCTGACATCAAGAGAAAGAGACTCCAGTAAGTAATTAGTATGAATGATGTGCATCTGTTTCATGCCGAGTCACCTGGTTAATTTTGAGAAAACCATTCATCTATATTAAGCATTTACCTGAATTGCTCTCTACTGATACTCCACCACTGGAAGAAATATTTATAGGCTATTTTTCCAAAATGAAATAATGTAATCCCTTTCCAATTGATGAGAAAAGGGAATAGTGCAATATATCAAGATGCTCATATTATTACATCAACATCACACCATTTATCAACTGCTTATTTGCAGGGGAAATGACAGTCCAATCTCAACTGGTAATTAACAAACTTAATATCTTCCTTACGCTGACTGGAGCGAACAGCTTTTGCTTTATCTTCAGTCTGATGCAGTTTGCAAGAAAAATCATCTGATGTTTTATCTTAAGAACTGTAACAAACTGTATCCATATTTATTCATGTTTGACAACGTCAGCCATGTCTGAGGATTCTGGCCTGAATAAAAAGTTAGTCCCCAACCAGACACCAGTTGAATAAATGGAGCTGAAATAATTTTGACTTGCCGAGTTTCCATTAATTCAGTTGGTTTTTGACTACACTGAATCATTTTAGTATCATTCTAAAAACAAACACCTGAAAACTCATTACTGTGGACATTTTAATTAAACATCTTTACAAATTTAGAGGCAGAGTTACTGTTTTTCTCAAGTTTATGACCATTTGATTAGGAATTTTTCTAGCAGTGTCATTAAGGAATGGTAACACATAATCACAAATGCTTTTAGGCTTTTCAAAGGTTCTGTTAAAGATTATACTGTACACTGTAACAATCTGAAGGAGATGTACTAGATGTTACACTAGGATTCTAGGATTTTCTAGGTTAAAATCTCAATGCTTAGCCATGGAAATTTATTTTGACTGACTTTGGGCAAATAACATTTTTTCAGCCTCAGAAAAAGGAAATGGCAACCCTTCTCTAAATAAATCTTGCCAAAAAAGCTCTATGATGGGGAAACTTGGAGTTGTTTTGAAGGCACACAACAATGTAAAAAACAAGAGTGTTCTGCTGACAAAGTAAGACATGGCTTTATGGTGTACAGCCAATAAGGCTACCAGGATCAAACTAACACAGCCTTGTGATTTTAGGACCGAAACAGGAAACAGAATGTGCCATACACACACTTTTAAAGTCAGTGCCCTTGCCCTGGGATTCATCAGAGTCTTATTGTATTTTACAGATAGCCCTCCATATCCATGGATTCAACTGCCCATGGCTTGAAAATATTAAAAACTATATAAATTAAAAAAAGCAGACCTTGCTTTTGCCATTTTATGTAAGAGACACCATTTTATTATGTTATTATATTTAATTGGACTTGAGCATCCACAGCTTTGGGTCTCCATGGTGGTGGTGGTGGTGGGGGGGCTGGAACCAAAGCTGGGTTTTTTCCAACTCTTTTTCCTTTCTCTTTCTCTTTTCTCTGTGTTTTCATTTCCCCCCCTGAATGTATTCTTTGGATATATATTATCTTGGGTTTGCTTGAAAATTTGACTGTGAATGTTAAATGAATGAATGAATTAGTTAATTAATAAGAAAAAAAAAAAGAACAGCATGGAAGTGAAATTTTACTGCCATTCTAGTTGGCTTCTGTATATAGAAGGGAGGGGCATCTTGCAATTTTATCCAGGGAGAAAAATGTCTAGTCTTGTATACAGGGTGTCAGGATTGTACCGTTTCATAGAATCATAGAGTTGGAAGAAACTGCAAAGGCCATACAGTCCAACTCCCTCAATTTCAGATTGAGGTGGGGTGTATTTGTTAATGTCTTAAAATGTCCTATTCCAGTGGAGACAAGCATGCTCTGATTTTAAGCACTTGGAAATGTCAGTGTTTAAGATCACATGTTAACATTAATTAAATATCAAGTTGTTAATGTTGATTTGGTTTACTGAATGTTATAAACTTAATTAGCATGTTAATTGCTAGTAGCACTTTCACAATACATTATCTTAACATTTTAAATTTTTAAATGACCACAAATAATGCCCCCCCCCCCGGGTTACCTCCTCAAAGTAATGAATTGCATGAACATTAATCATTATGTGGACCATTAACATGATCAATATAATGACTTTTTAAACTTTTTTAGAGTGATCAAAATAATGACTTTTTAAAGAGTTGTTAAAAACATTTGGTACAATTCACAGAGAACTTTTTTTTACCACTTAAGTCCAAGCTCCACTGACTTTTAAGAAAGAAATTACACCACTCTCTTTCAATGACCCCAACACCCTTTTGTGTTATACAAATATCCACATGCAGATCTACTCTAGGCTGCCTACTGAAATTGTGTTTTGTATCGGACCCTGAGTGTGTTTGGAAAACCAGCAGAAACTTTGATGTCAAATAATGAAATTGTTCATAGTTATGCAAATTAAATATTTTGTATTATAAAACCATTTTCTGTCAGTCCATGTCATTTTGTGCTTGGGGCCATCTACCGCTATATTGCAAATATGTAAAGCACCATGAAACTGCAGTTAGTAATAAAGAAAAGATACTCTGCACACATTCAGAGGTATTTAGTTCATATTCAAGGATCCAGTAAGTGTCCAGGATGAGGATCTTGCCACATATTAAGTTGGAAGGAAAAAATATCAGGGAATGGGGAGAAAGAGGAGAGAAAACTTGTGGGCTACAAATTGTTGAATTTTCTAGAAAATGAACAATTTGCAGTCAAGTGCCCAAGCAGAACTATTAAATCCATGTAAGCAAAATAGTTATTTCTTTGTATTTAATACAGATATTGAATTATTTCAGAAACCTCTACATAGCTTAGGTTCGTAACATGATCACTATGTGGAAAATACGGAAAGTTGTGTGGCTATTGCTCCCTGAGGCTGCCATTTTTTTTACTGCATTGGCAACTGTACAAGGGGGCCACCATAAATACAGTTCAAGCCCAAGATATTTGTTATCTGGAATGCTTAATCTTCCTCACCCTCCTTACTTGGCTCCCACTGTTTCCATTCTCCATATCTCCTGAAGCAGGACACTTCATCCTATTGGCACAGCAGAACTGCAATGCATTATAAGGCCTAAAGATTGTATATCATGTTCTGTCGAATAGAAACTTGGTATTATTTATATTCTTTATATTTTTGAATGGTATGTTTGCAACTGCTATGGATTTAGAGTATGTAAACTCTTACAAGTTTGAGCAATTTCAGACAAAAATGTAATTGCATTACAGGATTTTAATATTGTCCCAGATGCTTTCTAGCATGAAGATGAGTCATCACTGCCACAAACAAACAAGTCTAATGCAGAACAAGTGGGCTGTCTATGGGGATGGATAGATACCTTTTGGTTTCCATCTTCCCCCTTAGCTTGTCACTCATATTTTTTTAAATGATTTTGCACATTATTAAGGTGATTGCAGCAATCTTACACTGGATTTCAGTGAGTTTCAGGAAGGAAATTAATGCTCATCCAGTTTCTCAGAGAACTGCTGCATCTCACAGCACATGGCAGACGAATGAATATGCATGTGTATATGTGTGCAAGTGTGCATTCTTTCCTTAAAATTTGGAGACCTGTAACACTAAAAAAAAACCCCCGACAATATGAAAACACAATAAAAATGATCCCAAATTAAAAATACCATGAAGAGACTACCAGCATCATAACTGAAAGGAAATATGCCACAGGGAACCAGCAAATAAAAGCAATAATAGCACCAGGTAAGCACAACTTGTATTATTATTATTATTATTATTATTATTATTATTATTATTATTATTATTATTATTATTATTGACAGGTTTGCCTTTAGGGTTACCAAGCACACATGCACAGTGGCTGGCTGGGTAACTGTGCTGTTTCAAAGAACAATGTATGTTCCTCCAGGTTTAATGAATATAGTATATATCTGTCTTGTGTCATTTCCTTAAAAAGAAACAGTCCCTGCAATGACTGCCGTTGGAATTTCCAAACATGTGGGAATGTGAGGTGCCAGTGAAGGCAAGGAGTCATTTCTCTTCTCAGGGGCAGCTTCCCACAATTATAGAAAATAAATCAAGAAATAAACCAGAATATGGGAAGTGACATGTGGTGAGGAATGTGCTAGTAAACTGAACTCAGCAATTCAGTTCTAGGCGAACCACTTCCAAGTACTCTGCTCCCACATTTAATAATAATAGCCCTGGGCCAATTCAGCTCAGGGTACCATATTTGGTATAGATCAAATTGCTGATTTCTGACTCCATATTTGTTAGCAGAATGTATTTGGACAATATTATAATATTACTTTGTACATGGAATACACTGAATTTGTAGGACAAAAGTACTTTCTTTATTAGTATTTTATTTTCTCAAGTAAAATAAATCTGAGTAGTGTACCATTTTGTATATGCTTTGTACATTTCGTTTTGTAAATCTAGACAAAATGAAATCTGATTAGAAACAAAACTGACCAATCAAAACATTAAGTACTCCTAGATATTTCAGTAAGACTTTCTCAAATTTAATCTCAACAAACTAGCCGTTCCATGTTTATTTATGTTTTTAGTCATTTTTAGCCCTTGAGTGGAAATTTGACTAAAAAAACCCAACAACCACCATTCAAAAGGACAGTGGTTGCCCTCAGGGCCAACAGATAAAATTGTTCTGAATTTGGACTCGGCTAAAACTCAATGGAGTACTCATTGAGTTGCTGTGTACATTCTGTACTTCCAAAAGAGAACCAATGCCATTACTATTTCATTAATATCTGCTTGTTGCAATGTGCTGTTAACCTGGGTTTGGACTTGCCTGGAGCAACAGAGGGGTTTATTGACCTCCATTATACAACATAATGTTTTGCCCATTCATTTCATGTTCCATAGAACTGACATTTTTCTTTACACTAATTGCCTCATCATTTTAACATTGTATTAGGTAACCATTCTGGGAGTTGTAAAATAAATGAGGGTGAACTGGACTACTGATTTCCAATATTATCTTACTGACAGACGTTAAAGCAGGCTGGATGCCTTTTTTCATAACAGTTTCAAAATGAAGTTCAGGTAGTGAGAATTTAATAAAATGTAACAGAAATAGCTTTAGATACTGTGAAGTCCACTCTGCAGTTCTGCAGGACAATATTAAAGACTGTTCAGCATCACATTGTTACCCCAAGGTCCAGTCCTCTGCACCCCTCCTCTTTTTCAATAACAAGTTGATGTCAAAAGGGATGTTTGAGGCACGTAGCCGCAAGAGCCCCACCCAATGCAGGAAACTAGCCATATAAGAAGATCCATGACCATATTTGGGATCTGGGAGGCTCAGCACAGAGGAAGCTCAGATCTGAATCCACACAATCCCTTCACTGATGGGAGTGATAGTGCGTGATAAACCTGGTGTTTACAAGTGAACAAAAATCCAAGAATATTTCCTTCTGGAAGTGATACCCCACTGTCCAGAAATATTTGTATTTGCCAGCCATTAGTTCCCTTCTCAGTCTTCTCTCCTGGAAACTTCATTTTAATCCCAATATCTGCCCCGGGATATGTTTTGCCATATAAATATGCCTGCTCAGGCACATCCAATTTGGTCTCGCTTGAGTGCAGACTGACTCTCTGGTCCAAAACACACTGCAGAATTCATCCAGTTATAGACCACTTTAACTGCCCTGGCTCGTTATTAGGGAATTCTGGGAACTGTAGTTTTGTAAGACATTTAGCCTTCTCTGTCAGAGAGCTCTGGTGCCTCAATAAGCTATAATTCCCAGGATTCCCTAGCACTGAGCAGTTAAAACGGATCAGTTGAAGTCTCAAACTGGATTATTTCTGCAGTATGTTTTGGACCTCAGTTAATACCTCACTTGATTCCTCAGCATTACTGGCATCTATCCACAGGCAGCTGCTGAGTCATTTCACTTCACAGTGTCCCCTAATTGGAGCTCCACATTTGGAATTGTTACTATTGCCCTCTGCAACCCCTTAGTTGCTACCACCTTTATACTGTTAATTCTTGGATATGTGTGTGCATGAGAGTGTGTCTTTGCGTGAATAGTGATTCCCTTTGATTCATAAATAAAACTGTTTGGAACTTGCACTCTGGAATTCTGTTTCTCGGAACCGTTATACATAGGCTTCATCCCTGGTTTTAGTTATCCAATCCCTCTTGCTGCTGTCATTTGAGTTAATTAGATCCCTCATTTGAATCTTTACTTCGGAGTCCTTTGCATTTTGGGTAGCAATATTATAAGAGCATGCTGGATCAATCCAAGTGTCTATTTACCTCTGCATTCTGTTCACCACAACAGCAAATCAATTGCCCTTGAAAAGTCCACATGCAAGATGTGAATGTAGTATCTCCCCAGTAATTCCTTTCATTATTTGTTGTGGCCTACTACTACCTAGGGTGCCAGTTCAGGATCATGCCAGGCCCCAGGTGTCTCAGCCAAAATGTGAGACCTAGGTGATACTACTAAGCATTACGCATTAGAATTACAGAGCTGGAAGAGACCACAACAGCTATCTAGTCCAACCCCCTGCCATGCTGGAAGACCCAGTCAAAGCACCAATACACATGCTCACAGTTTGTCACTCAAACACTCACATGTGCATGCACACACAATCACAAAAACAGTGAAAGAACATATTTTCCTGTTGGAAGATTAAGACAGAAATATTAGCTAAAGGGACTGTACCCAGATCATAATAAAACCAGGGGATTGCTTCCCTTCACCTACCTAGGGAGACAAGATAATACTTAATCTAGTCTACTTGCCTCTGGACAGAAAGTCGGTGCAAATTGCAGCAAGCTGAGGCTCAACTAGATGTGCTAGAAATCTGCACATCGTGTTTTCCTCTTGACCAGGGCAGAACCGACCAAAACTGGCATTCTCTTGTCTTGTCTGGAGATGACCTATGAAAACTAGAGCCTCAAGCCCAGACTCTGAGATCTGGCAATCCTACTGTCTCTGAATGTGGCAGATTCACATAGTCATAATCTCTAGCAGCCACTGATTATCTTCCATGAATTTGTCTAGTCTCCTTGTAAAGTCCATCTAAGTTAGAAATCATCAGCACATATATTACAGCAAATTCCATCAATTCATTATGCACTTTATGAAGTACTTTTTGTGTTGTATGATGATGTTGGGACCCCCTCTCTACTCAATCTAGCTTGTGTTTCTGAGGGCAGAAATGGAGACTCTTCTGTCTATTTCCTGATATTTGCCTGTTTTCATTAAACTAGGTGACAGTAACTTTGGGGTATGATGTGTGACATGGCATGCTTGTTATCCAGAGAAGCCAATATTCTGGTATTTTATTATGCATTTATTACATTTCTATATTTTTCTCCCCCCACACACTTTTGTTATACGAGACCTATGCTTATTAAATTAAACATCTGATACTAACATCCTGGAATCATGCCTTACTGTTTATGTCAATTTTGAGTAGATGATTCAGGTCCTCTGGGAGACATTTATTCCAACTGGCCAGGACTAGATTGGCAACATTCACTTGGAGGACATTTTCATTGACCACCCCTAGAATGTGGAATGACCTGTCACAAGAGACTCAACAGATTAATATGCTATATGAATTTAAACCAGTATTAAACCTATCTCTTCCAGCCAGCCTACCCAGTTGATTTAAAACTATGGATTTTAAATTGATATATTTTTAGTTTTGTGTTGGCTGTCCCATGTTGATGTATGTTAGCTTAATGTGTTAAAATAGTTTTTATATGTTTATGTATTTTAATTTATGTTGTACCATGCCTCGATCATTGGGGAGTAAAAACTAACTCCTCCTCTTCCTCCTCCTCCTCCTCCTCCTCCTCCTTTCATCAGAAGAAAATTAACTGAATGAACAAAGGCTAAAAACAAGATCATATTGGAAGAGGCAGATTTAGGTCTGTGGGATTATGTGAAGATATATGTGTATGTATGCAATGATTAAACCATTTCCTGGGAAGAGGAGCAAGAAAGCTGAGGACAAAGGGGAAAGTGAGAGAAGCAGAGAGGAACTGGGATATTTTAAAAGCAGCTAAAAAAGTGGGATGGCAGAGAATTAATTGGAACTATTCCTGCTGAATTCGGACAACTGGAGAGTGTAGAAGATTCTACCCTAAAATTTCATACTGGGTAACATCCTTGGGGGCTGCATTTAAGCCCTTAGGTGCCACACGTATCTTCCAATTCCCTTTCGCATACATGTTCAATTCATTCATATCCTAGCAAAAAAGTAGAGCATCTCATGATATGCTAATAGAACTACTCCAGCAATCAGGATACTCCTAATAAAAATCAACTGCAGTCTTAAACTAATTTTCCCCAACTGCCTATTCAAAGAATCAAATAAAATTGCCAAGTTTATTTTCTCCCTGTAATAAATCAATTAACAGGAATCCACAAAGGGGGTGAAACACAATTTATACAACAAACAGCTTGCAGAACCTGGAAATGCACTCAGCATTAATTTTCCAGTAGTTTTATCCTTGACAAATTCTGCACAACCTGAATCTGAAATTAAATGATTCCAGACTCCATCTGAAGCTGAATTCTCTAGATACTTTGGGCCTCCTTTATACCAAGCAGACCACAGATGAGGAAATACACCTTGTTAGCCTATGCCAGATGTCAATATCAGATTAAAAATTCATTTTTTTCTTGAAAAAGGGGAGAGAACAGGTCTCTAAATGAAGCACACAGAAGCTGAAGAAGTTATTTCCCAGCTCAACAAAAGTATTTGACATGAAAGATGTATAAAACATAAAAAGGAAATCCAATTCTTTCTACAACAAAGATTGGTTAAATTAAGCAGTAAAAATGGTACTGCTTCAGATTTTGTGCCTGTTTGTAAAATGCATGTGTCTCAGAGCACATATGTTAAAGCGCTTCACTTACGAAGCTTTGTGGGACCGAAGAGCCAAACTGATGGATCCCTGAAGTGCACTTGGGCACACTCCCATCTTTCCTGTCTGCTTGTTGAGGGATTTGTTTTTGTTAATTACATCTTGCATTTTACCAGCAGCACTGCCAATGCAGTCATTCCTTTCATTTTCAACTGCCACCTTTAGAACTGATTCTCTAACACACATGAAATCCACATCAAGCAAATCTATCTAGTCATTTCCCCCTTCCCATGCCAAACAAACCAGGTTTTTGAAAATATTTTGTAAGGATCAGTCTGAAATATCTGTTGTATTCAGTTGTTCTTTGCTTTCCTCAACTCAGTGTTTCATACTTGGAGAAACTTGCTAGCTCAAGAGTCCACATTCCCCAGTGACAATGGGCAAACTATGGGGACTCATTGGGGGACTGGGGGCAGTCTCAGCAGAGAGCTATCTTGTCTTGTTCTTTTTAGGAGCACATACCAGCGAAAGCAAATGGGGTGCACCACAGAAAAAGCATATGGATGAGGGAAGCACTACTTGCTACAGCGGAGAAGGCAACCTTTTTTGGGAGAGGCTGGGAATAACTGGTTGTTGTTAACTGCTGCCAATCCAACTTTGCCTTATGGCAACCCTATGAATAAGAGACCTCCAAGTTAGCTTGTTATCAGCAGCCCTGCTGAGGTCTTGCAAGCTCAGGGCTATGGCTTTCTTAACTGAGTCTATCTACCTATAATGGAGTCTTCCTCGTTTTTTACTGCCTTCCACTTTATCAAGCATTTTTGTCTTTTCTAACGAGTCACGTCTTCTCATGATACATCCAAAGTATGACAATCTCAGTTTAGTCATCTTGGCATCTAGACAGTTCATGTTTGATATGCTCTAAAACTTATTCATGTTTATTTTGGAGGTTTACTGGGCCTGAGTTTTTTTTAAAGTTATTATGGTGTGGTCCAGACTGCTTTGCACTGACCTGGCCACGTACTAGCATTGCGTGGGGGTGGCGCTCCTTTGGCACTGCATCGTGTGGACGCAGCACCAGGGGAGCACCATGATGCTGCATGCCGTACAGTGTGTGGCATGGCATCATGGGAGCGGAGGTGAGGCATGGTCGTGGGAGTGAGTTGTGTAGATGCTATGCCCTGACTCCACCCCCATCCCGGCCTAAACTGCCGGTCTGCACAGGGTCTAAATGGCTGGAATTCTGCTTGTGATTTACAAAGGTGTACAACCTGGATAACTCATATTTTGAGTTGCGGCAAAAACTGGAATACTCTATTGACTAGGCAACAATCAAATTATTCACCAAACTCATATTTTAAGCTGCTATAGCCCTCCCCACCCTTTTACTGGCTAGTGGAGAGTATGGGGCTGGCAAAGCAGTGTTCAGCTCCACTCTGTTGCTGAGGATCCTGAGCAAGATGCCTGTTACTGTGTGTCCAGCTATATTACTATAGCTATATTCCTAGAGCCAGAGTGGTGTGGTTTGACTGTTAAACTACAACTCTGGAGCTCAGGGTTCGTTTTCCCGCTTGACCAAAGAAATCTATTAGGTGACATTGGGTGAGTCACACACTCTCAGCCCCAGAAAACTCTGTGATAGGTTGGCCTTAGGGTTGCCATAAGTTGGAAACAACTTGAAGGCACACCACCACCACCACCACCACCACCACAACAACAATGTAGGGATAAAGTCAGAAAAGCTAAAGCGCAGAATGAACTCAGGCTTGCTAGAGAGGTAAAAAACAATAAAAAGGGCCTTTATGGATATGTCCGCAGCAAAAGGAAGAAAAAGGAAATGGTAGGGCCACTGCATGAAGAAGATGGCAAAATGCTAACAGGGGACAGGGAAAAGGCAGAATTACTCAACACCTTCTTTGCTTCAGTGTTCTCAGAAAAGACAAAGGGTGCTCAACCTGAGGATAAGGGAGCAGAGGACAGAAAAGGGGAATTTCAGCACAGAATAAGTAAAGAGATAGTACAGGAATATCTTGTTAATCTAAATGAATTTAAGTCTCCAGGACCAGATGAACTACATCCAAGAGTATTAAAAGAACTGGCAAATGTAATATCGGAGCCACTGGCAATAATCTTTGAAAACTCCTGGAGAAGTGCCAGCAGACTGGAGGAGGGCAAACGTTGTTCCCATCTTCAAAAAGGGGGAAAAAGAGGATCCCAACAATTATTGTCCAGTTAGTCTTACCTCAATACCAGGAAAGATTCTGGAGCAGATCATTAAACAGAGAGTCTATGAACATCTAGAAGGCAATGCCATAATCACAAAAAGTCAACATGGGTTTCAGAGAAACAAGTCATGCCAGACAAACCTTATCTCTTTCTTTGATAAAATTACCAGCTTGTTAGATGAAGGGAATGCTGTGAATATAGTATATTTTGATTTCAGTAAGGCCTTTGACAAGGTTTCCCATGACATTCTTGCAAACAAGCTTGAAAAACGTGGGTTAGACAAGGTAACTGTTACATGGATTTGTAATTGTTTGACTGGCAGAAGCAAAAGGGTGCTCAACAATGGCTCCTTTTCATCCTGGAGAGAAGTGACCAGTGGGGTCCCACAGGGCTCTGTCCTGGCTGAATGAGACTACATGTGAAAGGGATCTAGGAGTCCAAGTAGACCACAAGTTGAACATGAGTCAACAGTGTGATGCAGCAGCTAAAAAGGCCAATGCAATTTTAGGCTGCATCAATAAAAGTATAGTGTCTAGATCAAAAGAAGTAATAGTGCCACTGTATTCTGCTTTGGTCAGGCCCCCTCCCCTGGAATATTGTGTCCAGTTCTGGGCACCACAATTCAAAAAGGACATTGAAAACCAAAGGAGGGGCGACTAAAAGGGTGAAGGATCTGGAAACTATTCCTATGAGGAACGACTTAGGGAGCTAGGGATGTTTAGCTTGGAAAAAAGAAGGTTAAGAGGTAATATGATAGCCCTGTTTAAATATTTGAAAGGATGTCATATTGAGGAGGGAGCAAGCTTGTTTTTTGTAGCTCCAGAGAACAGGAGCAATGGATGCAAGCTACAGGAAAAGAGATTCCACCTCAACATTAGGAGGAACTTCCTGACAGTAAGGGCTGTTCGACAGTGGAACACACTCCCTCAGAATGTGATGGAGTCTCCCTCCTTGGAAGTCTTTAAGCAGAGGCTAGATGGTCATCTGTCGGGTATGCTTTGATTGGGATTTCCTGCATGGCAGGGAGTTGGACTGGATGGCCCTTGTGGTCTCTTCCAACTCTACAATTCTATGTTTCTATGAATAACAACAACATTCCTAGATCTGGTCACTTCTTTGCCATCCCTTCCATGCAGTGATGAGTAAATGGCTGTGTTAGGAACTGGGGTCGGGTAGGGGTAGGGGGGACATGTCATAATTCTGCCTCTGCACAATTTTATGCCTGTCAGGATCCTGGTTCTTGGCCTATATTAAAATAATTGATAAACAGCTGAACAGGCTTGACCACATTCAGTTAAGTGGCACCAGATATTGGCTCTTGATGGTGATCCACTTTCAGATTTGAAGGGTATCTGGAAGTGATGTGTAGCCACTGAGAAGGTATTTTTCTGTGGTTTGCTGGTTTGTATGTGAACTGTACAAGGCATGCTATGCATATGCTGTTTGGTTAACTGTAGCAGTCAAAGTATGTAAAATAGTATAGTGGGCCCTTGGTATCCGCTGGAGTTTAGCTCCAGGAGCCCCAGTTGATACCAAAATCTATGGATGCTTAAATCCCATTAAACACAATGGGGTATTGCTACTACTACTACTACTACTACTACTACTATTACAGTGGGCCTTTGGTACCCACTGGGGTTGGGTTCCAGGAGACCCTGAGGATACCAAAATCTGTAGTTGCTCAAGTCTCATTAAACACAACGGGATATTATTATTATTATTATTATTACCACTACTACAACTGTGGGCCCTTGGTATCTACTCGGGTTGGGTTCCAGGATCCCCATGAATACTAAAATCCATGGTTGCTCAAGTCCTATTATATACAATGGATAATAAAATGACGTCTCTTATATAAAATGGCAAAATCAAGGTGTGCTATTGGGATTTGATATATTTTTAAAAATATTTGTAAGCCATGGAGGCTTACATTTGTGGTTAAAGAATTTGTGGACAAGGCGGGCTGACTGTATGTAATACAGGTATGTAATGTACTAGTCACAGTAGTAGAGGAGCAAAGTAATTTCAGTACTTATACCCCAAACTGTGGAATGATCTGTTCAAGGAGTCTCCTCCAGTACCCCTGTTGTTCTCATTTTGGCATTAGACAAAAAATTTCAATTTCCCCAGGTTATCTTGTACAGTACAATAGTTTCTGCTTGTCTGGTGGTTTTATATTGCTGTCATATGATTTCACTGTTTTTAACATGCTTTTCATATTTCATTGTATTTGATAAACTATATAAGTGACTCTGTGAATTTGGGTGTGAAGAGAAGGATACAAAATCTTCTATTAAGTAAATACTAAAGAATTTAAATTGCCAAAACAGCTTAGGTTGTTAAACAGAGAATTATAGGCTAAACCTGGCATCTGTAACTGTAGTAGGACAGCAAAGGGAGAGTCCAGAATACTTGTTTAAAGATCTCATGGCCGAACCAGGTAGAGGGCTGAAAGATAATGCATCTTTTAATCATTATTCAACAGCAACCCTATGTATAGTGCATTGTAGTAACTGTGTGTCAAGTCTATGATGGCACAAATGACAATTGCTATTTCCAGTGTGATAGGACATTGATGAAGAAGGTGGTCCTGCCAACCCTTTCTGAATATGGACTGTTAGTTTTAGGAATAGTCTTCATTTCCCTATGCTTTGGAATCTTATTCAAGGCTGAAAGAGAAAGAGCCCTCCCTCCATCCACCATCATCCAGAGGGAGAGAAAGGCAGGCCCGCTTCATAAGGCCTTGCCTGAAAAGAAGAAGGTCCTCCCTCCATCCACCTCCCTCCATCCACCATCATCCAGAGGGAGAGAAAGGTAAGCCATCTGGCCTGGAATGAATGAAAAGGCAGGCCCAATCCATTGGGTGTAGCCTGAAGAAGAAGAGCCCTCCTCCCATGGCATCTGCCATCATCCGGCCTGGGGGGGAGTGGAAAGGCAGGGCCAGATCCCTGGCCTTGATTAAGAAGCAGAGCCCTCCCTCCAGTCCATCTGACTTGGTCCAGGCCTCAGAGGGAGAGAAGAAATGCTAGACCTGATCCCTCCCCCACCACCACCATTCCCTTCTCCTTTTGTGTTGTGTCTTTTTAGATTGTAAGCCTGAGGGCAGGGAACTGTCTAATTAAAAAGATTGTATGTACAGCGCTGTATAAATTTACAGTGCTATATAAATAAAGCTTAATAATAATAATAATAATAATAATAATAATAATAAGAAAGGCTCACAATGCTCTTATTCTGAAATATTTCATGGGAAGTATGCCTCCCCCCCCCCCCGGAGTTACCTACATCATTTTGCTAGTCACTGACATTAATAATTTAAGTTTTATACAAAGTTATTTGCTTGACTGATGAAATATTTGAATATCTTGAAAATATTTTTACTGCAGAATAACAAACTGTGGTCTGACCCTCCACAAAAATCTAGATCTTTTGGCTTTTCCCTGTGAGATCTTGAAGCGTCAAGCGGGTTCTGTAAACAACAATGAGTGAAAAGAAGGAATTGAGTCTCTTCTGCAAATTGTATGTGTATATGTGCCTTCAAGTCACCCATTGACTTATCGTGACTTATTTTGAATTTAAAAAGTTTTTTTCAGATTGTTTCTTTTTGACCAAATCTGCTTGATAAAGAGAAGAATGACTGGGTGGAGTGAGTCAGGAAATTCCTTCTTTAGTATAGCAAGGATACTGCTGAACAGATTAGTCCCTGCCATTGCAGAAGAACTTCTCCCTGAAAGCCAATGTGGCTTTAGAGCTAATAGGAGCCAGGGACGTAGCCAGGATTTTGGGAAGGGGGGGGGGGGCAAGACTAAGTGCCACCATTTTGAGATGCTAAGAGCCCCCCCCCCGACACAAAAAGAGGGTCAAGCGTTTACCCTCGACACCTTGATGGCACCACTTTAACTTCCGTTATGGCTTCGTGCTATGGAATCTTGGGATCTGTAGTTTTGAGGACCTATTGAGTCATCTGTCAGGTGCCACAACAAACTACAAATCCCAGCATTTCACAACATGGAGCCAAGGGCCGTTAAACTGGCATCAAACTGGATTATTTTATCAGTGCAGATGCAAATTGAGTCCTTCCTCTGAAGGTGTTTACATCAGATAAATTCAGCTCGATAAAGCAAAGTGCAGCTGCTCGAGCAATGAGCGGCAGCCACTCTGTTCATGCTCAGAGACACTCTGCTCATGCTTTGAGACACTGTATTCCAACTTCTGAGCTGAGCTAAGAACCCAGGCTGCATCCACACATTTCATTCCCACTTCCAAGAGGGATTTTTAATTTTAAGACACACACACACACACACACACACACACACACTTTTTAATTCCAAGACCTATCTATCTATCTATCTATCTATCTATCTATCTATCTACCATCTTTTTTAATTCCAAGCCATTATACATTCCTTTCTTTTTATAATAAACAAACCCCTTTAAGAGAATCCTATTTTGGGAGAAAGGCAGGATATAAAATCAATCAATAAAAAATTATAGTGCAATAGTCCATCAGTGCATGGCTTGCATTATAAGACTTTATACCTTTATACATTTAAAAACAATTAAAATCACAGTAGGCTCAGAGTGCTATAGAATCATGGAATCATAGAGTTGGAAGAGACCCCAAGAATGGCCATCCAGTCCCACCCCATTCTGCCATGCAGGAACTCCCAGTCAAAGCATTCTCAACAAATTATGTAATGGAGGTGTTCATCTACATTGTAGAAAGATATACTATAGATTAATGCTATGGAAAATCACCACCTTGAGTCCATATATTGGGAGAAAGGCAGGATATAATAAAATAACAACAACAATATCTGGGTATTGTAGTTTTGTGAGACATTTAGCATTCTTTGTCAGAGAACTCTGGTGGCATAACATACTACAAATCCCAGGATTTTCCATAGCATTCAAGTAGTGTTGAACTGGATAGTTCCCAGCAGTCTGTGGTGCTGCTGGATGATGGGGCCTGCAGTCTAGCATTGCCTGGAGCAGGGCCATAGGACTCCACAGCCCCAATTCATCATCTTAGATTGATTCCATATATTAATTAATTAATCATAAAATCATAGAATCGGAAGAGACCCCAAGAAGGGCCATCCAGTCCAACCCCCTTCTGCCATGCAGGAACTCTCCATCAAAGCATCCCCATTGACATGCTGAAAAAGGGCCAGCTAACTGTATTTTATTCTATTTGTCTTTTAAAAAAGAGGAAAAACAAGGCTGGAAGGAAGCCTCTTGCCTTTTTGCATCACAGGCCCACCTCTTTTTTGTTGTTGCAAAAATCCAGAAATGACTGTTTTTGAAAACATGAGTCCATTCTCAGGAGAAATGTCCAGAGTAGAGTCTGAGTCTCCTTTCTCTGGACTTCCAAAACCCCAAACTGACCCTGAGAGCATCTGGTCTGACCCCCAACTCAAGGAAACTTGGAAATCCTGAAGGTTTACATCAATTACTGAATTAGTGAATTATACAAGGAACAGTGGTCTCAGGGTTTTGCTGACAGCTCAGTGTACAGAAGCACAACATTATTTTAAAAATATTGTGTATTAAATTACCTTCAGTCTATGTCTATGAGATGCATATGAGACATACATGGATCCCATCTCCCATTATATCCCATTAGACATACTGTATAAAAATGTACCAAACTTTGAAAAACTCCAAAATCCAAAATACATCTAGTCCTCAGCATTTTGGGTAAGGGA
>NC_056523.1:122171747-122209088 GCF_019175285.1 Sceloporus undulatus | reverse complement strand
TATTATTATTATTATTATTATTATTATTATTATTATTATTATTATTATTATTATTATTTTACTATATTGTATATGGATATAACTGCTGAAAGGAAAGTTAGAAGTCACCTTTTCTTTCTTTTATATTTCCTTTTAGAGACTTCCTTCCTCCCTTTTTCTTTCTTCCTTTCTCCCCTTCCTCTTCCTCCCTTTCTTTTCCTTCTTTTCTTCAGTTCTCCCTCCCTCCCTCCCTCTCATTCTTCCTTCCTTCCCTTCTTCTTCTTACTCTCCTTCTGCAGGAAGGAAGAGACTTTTATTCTGGCAAAAGCACAAGGGAGGAGAGGGGAGGAGGAGGAGGAGGAGTGGAAGCTGGACTCTGATGGAAACGAAAGGGAAAGAAATCACAGGGACCCCCTCCCCCCTCCCTCTCCCTCCTCTCTCTCTCTCTCCCCCCCTCTCTCTGAGCTTGCAACTTTTGTTTTGTTTTTCCCCTTTTCCCTCTCCGAGTTTTGATGGAGGGGAGGAGGGGGGAGGAAGGAGCTTGAACGCCTCCAGGGCCTGAAGGGGGGGTCCGGACCCCCCAACCCCCCCCCGGCTACGTCCCTGTAGGAGCACTACAGACATGGTATTTGCCTTTAGACAACTGCAAGAGAAATGTAGAGAGCAGAACAAAGGACTCTATGTAACATTTGTTGACCTCACCAAAGCCTTTGACCCTGTGAGTAGAAAAGGTCTGTGGCAGATCCTGGAACGACTAGGATGTCCCCCCAAATTCCTCAAAATGATCATCCTGCTACATGAAGGCCAGCAAGGTCAAGTCAGATATGGCGACTCTCTCTCGGAGCCCTTTCTAATAACTAATGGTGTGAAACAAGGTTGTGTTCTTGTTCCAACTCTATTTTCAATCTTCTTCAGCATGATGCTCCAAAGGGCTACGGCAGATCTCAAAGAAGAAGACGGCATTTATATACGCTACCGTACTGATGGTAGCCTGTTTAACTTAAGCCTCCTGAGGGCCCGCACTAAGAATCTAAACTATCTAGTCCGTGAGCTGCTTTTTGCTGACAATGCTGCCCTCATTGGTCATACGGAAGCAGCTCTGCAACGCCTAACATCCTGTTTTGCTACAGCTGCAGAGCTCTTTGGACTGGAAGTCAGCCTGAAGAAAACGGAAATCCTCTACCAGCTGGCACCTCAGGAAGAACACTACCACCCCCACATCACTGTAGGCACATCTATGCCTAAGTCTGTCCAGCAGTTCACCTACCTGGGAAGCATCATCTCCTCAGATGCCAAGATTGATAAGGAGATTGATCACAGATTAGCAAAGGCATATAGTGCATTCGGTAGGCTTCACAAAAGAGTCTGGAGTAACAAACACTTGAGGTGAAGCACAAAAATCAGTGCGTATAGAGCCATTGTACTGTCTATTCTCCTCTATGGGTCTGAAATATGGGTCACCTATCGCCAACACCTACGAGTCTTTGAACGCTTTCATCAGCACTGTTTACGCACAATTCTAAATATACACTGGACTGACTATGTGACAAATGTTGCTTTTATTGAGCAAGCAGGGATCACCAGCATTGAGGCCATGCTATTGAAGACTCAACTGCGCTGGGCAGGACATGTTTCTAGGATGAAGGACCATCACCTCCCCAAAATAGTATTCTATGGTGAACTCGCCACGGGTCAGCGTAAGAGAGGCGCCCCAAAGAAGAGATACAAGGACTCTCTGAAATAACATCTCAGGCTTGGCCAAATTGATCACCAACAATGGTCTGCCCTGGCCTCACACCGGGAGGCATGGAGACGCACCATCCACGATGCTGCAGCCTTTTTGAAAACTCACGCCAAATGAGTCTCGAAGAGAAATGACAACGCAGAAAGAACCGCAAGCCGGAAACATCACCCAAGGAGACTTTCTGTTGTGCTCTCTGCAACCGAACCTGTTTATCCCGGATTGGCCTTTTTAGTCACCAACACGCTTGTACAAAGCGCGGGATGAGTCCTTCCTGAATCTTCGTTCGTGAAGCAAAGCCAGTGATAGGCATTTTTATATCTGTAATAAGGCATCAGTGTAAAGATTCTAGAATTCCTATCTGAATAACAGAGGAATCAGAGATATACTCTGAACCACAGGATCACAAGAGCTACAGCAAAGTGGCACTGGTCAAAACCAGTAGAGAAATAAGGAAAAGATTTGCTTGGGTAAACTCAGCAGAACAACCTAGGCCAATCTTGCACACTCATTTCACCTCAACAATGTAGAATCACAGACTAATTTGGGCATTTAATTCCTTTGTTTGGTTATAGGAATTCCACAGACTGAAATTAAGCAGAATCTGAAAACATAGGAAGAAAACAGGTCTCCCATTCTGAATTGCAGCATGGGAGATTATCATATGAGGGTAAAACATGGAACTAAATCAGAACAGTAGCATCTATGCCAAACTATATCACACAACATAATAGCTGGTCTGTGTTCTACCCGTGACTATGATTCACATTTTAATTAACATGGAAAATCTGTGAATAGCTACCAATTGCACTGCCATCCTCGTAGTCCCCCTTGTGCAATAACTCCCAACCAGTCCTGGTGCCTTTCTTTTTCTTTTCTTTTTTTCTTGCTGTCATCCCACTCATGTCTCCTTTCACCTTTGTGTGTTTTATCACCCACCCACTGTGTGACCTGTCACTCTCCCCCCTCCCACCCATCTCCTTTCCCTCATGTGTTTTGGAAGTGGGGTTGTGTGGAAGAATATTGCAGTATCATACTAATACTGAAACAGAGGTGCAATAGGAATTGCTTCGATGCTGGTATGTTTCTGTTTGCTTCAAAATCACAATTGCAGCACTTTAGCGACAGTGTGTGATAATCTCCACTGTCACTTCTAGTCCATTAAGTCCAAATTATTGTGAATCCAATGTTAGCTTAATGTTGCTAAAGGGCAACTGGCACATCTTAATGTACTGGAGTATTTCTGTTCACTACATTTAATTTATCAAAGTCAATGAGAGCTAAGGACAACACTGCATTAAAGATACTTGTTTGCTTGGCAGCATACTTGCCCCTTAAATACAACAGCACCTGGGTGTAACCTTTGAAGCTTATGGTTTCAGGTTTATTACTGTGTTGCACCTTTGCTTTATAACACAGCTGAAAAACTTTATTAGACTTTTTCTTTTTTTACTGAAAGTGACTCTTTATGTTCTTTATGCCCACAGCAATATTTTCTCTGTTTCACAGCAGAAACCCATACAGTTCCTATGGGATACTCTCTGGTGAGTTATTTATTTGTGTCTACCAATGGAAACAACTGTGCTGAAGCTGAATGAGTTGAATCCATCTGGGTGATAACAGCTCAGAGGGTTGTGGAAATGCTTTAGAAGCTTGTACAGTATCTACAAATACCTTGCAGAAGGATCCTACAGCAGTATTAGGCTTTTCAGATCTCCCTGAGGCTTCGATGCTGAAAAGCTTGGAGGGGGCATTTAACATTCAGTTTTCCACTGGGGCAGTGAAGACACACTGGAAGCAGGAATTAGGGGGAGAGGTTACCACAAAGGAGGTTTCTGAAAAGAAAAATTGATAGATGGTGTCCCCTCTCCATTTATGCTTTTAAATTAGGAACTCTTGTAATTTTTTGAAAAAAAGCAAACAGGTTTTAAATACAGTTATTTTTCACATACAAAATGATTTCATAAGCTCAATAACAGGATGTAATAGAAGTAAATGTATAATGTGCAAGTTATTTTACTGGAAGGATCCAAGCTGTTAAGTAAAGGTAATAAGTTGCAAAAGCACTCTTACTTCCAATGCTAGCATTGCCTAATCTGTGTTTAGAGAAAAAAGTCCTGAATAATATTATGTGGGAATACATGTATCAAAGTCAAGACTGGGTTTTTACACATGACTGTAGATGCACCACACACACAGCAATCCACATCTGTGCATGGAAAGAATTTGCAGCAGTGACTTGTATAATGTCTCAATTGTCTCACAACTTTTTCCACCATACCACTGCTTCTCAGAACAAAAGGACTGACTATGTACTGCCATGCCCTCCAACATTTCACAGAAGATAAATGGAACAATATAGGAATGCAGTTAAGATGCATTTAAGAGGAATGGCATATATGCTAAGACAGGCTACAGCAGTACTGGGAAATGTGAAGTCAAAGGCTTTCATGGCCAGCATCCATAGTTTTTGTGGGTTTTTCAGGCCATCTGGCCATGTTCTAGAAGAATTTCTTCCTGACATTTCACCAGCATCTGTGGTTTCTGAAGATGCCAGCCACAGATGCTGGCGAAATGTCAGGAAAAAACTCTTCTAGAACATGGCCACATAGCCCGAAAACCCACAAAAAACTACCTACTGGGAAAGGCAAGATTCCACCCATCTCCTCTCCTCCTCTCTGCTGAGTACAAAATAATTCTGCACTTTAAATTCATACTACAGCAAGCTAAGGGGAAAAGTGGGAGGAGGAGAGAGAAACTTGAACATTTTAAGACTAACTGAAAAAGTAGGATGACGGAGGATTAATCAGGACTGCCCTGTCCAATTGGGACAATTGGAGGATAATGCACTGCTTTTTTCCCATGCCAGAAAAGCACTGAAGAAGCTTCACTTTAAGATTAAATTAAAACCTTTTAACATCATGTGACACACACACACAAAATGCTTCACAGCTTCATGTTACAACAGGAGCTATCTGTATCTGAACTATGGACCTAAAATTATTATTATTATTATTAACCTTTATTTATGAAGCGCTGTAAATTTACACAGCGCTGTACATGCAATCCTTTTAGTTAGACGGTTCCCTGCCCTCAGGCTTACAATCTAAAAAGACATGACACAGAAGGAGAAGGGAGTGGTGACGGGAAAGGGTAAGAGGTCCAGCAGTTCCTCTCAACCTCCGAGGCCTGGACCAAGGCAGATGGACTGAAGGGAGGGCTTGGCTTCAAAATGGAAGGTTAATCATTATCCAGGGAAAATACATACTCACAAGTAGGATAATGCATATACAGTACATAGCAATACAGGAAATGGATCGATAAACAGCCAACAACAGAACATCAGATAGTAAGCGACAATTAGGCGATGCCTGGGAAGGCTTCTCTGAATAGGATGGTTTTCAACTCCGTTTTGAAGCTGGTTAATGAAGTGATGGCTCTTGCTTGTGGAGGAAGAAGGTTCCAGGAGTGAGGGGCAGCAAGTGAAAAGGGGCGAATCCGGGATGGGGCAGAGGAAATCCTGGGCTGAGACAGCAGACCTTGACTACCAGAACGGAGGGCCCTGGTGGGAAGGTGAGGAGAAAGAAGGTCTGATAAGTAAGGAGGGGCCAGTCCATGGAGGGCTTTGAATGTCGACAGCAGGAGCTTATACTGAATGCGGAAAGGGAGAGGGAGCCAGTGAAGGGATGCCAACACAGGAGAGATGTGGTCAGAGCGGTGGGTGGAAGTGATAATGCGTGCAGCTGAATGCTGGACAGAGATTAAAGGACGGAGGTGAGAAAAAGGGAGCCCAGCCAGGAGGACATTACAGTAATCAAGTCATGAGATCACTAGGGCATGGACCAGGATCTTGGCAGTAGAGGCGGAGAGATATGGTCGGATTTTGGCAATATTGTACAAAAAGAATCTACAAGCCTTGGCTGTGGTCTGGATCTGAGGGATACACGACAGAGAAGAGTCAAAGATAAAGCCAAGACTGCGGGCTTGCTGGACTGGTTGAATGGAAATGTTGTCCACAGAGACAGAAAAGGAGTGTTGAAGGGTGGGCTTAGGAGGAAAGACAAGAAGCTCCATCTTGGACATGTTGAGCTTCAAACGCCGATGGCGCATCCACTGTGAGACAGCTGTAAGGCAAGACAAGACTTGCTGTTCAAGCCTTGGAGAAAGGTCAGGGGCAGAAAGATACAGCTGTGTGTCATCGGCATACAGATGGTAGGAAAAACCAAAAGAGCTGATGAGTTTTCCTAAGGACAGTGTGTAGAGAGAAAACAGAAGGGGACCCAGAACAGAGCCCTGGGGAACTCCAACAGATAAGGGAACAGGAGAAGAAGTCAGACCCCCTGCAACTACTGCAAAAGATCTGCCAGATAAGTAAGATCTAAACCAGTCGAGAACAGAGTCTGAGAACCCAAGGTCAGAGAGTATGTCAATTAGGAGACAGTGATCAACAGTGTCAAAGGCTGCAGACAAATCGAGAAGAATGAGAACAGAGTAAAGGCCATTAGCCTTGGCCCGTAAAAGGTCATTCGAGATCTTAGTGAGAGCTGTCTCTGTAGAATGCCTTGGGCGGAAACCAGACTGAAAGGGATCGAGAATGGAGTTGGCTTAAAGAAACTCAAGACAGCGCGAATAGACAACCCGTTCCAAAACCTTAGAAAGAAAGGGGAGAAGAGAAATCGGACGATAGCTAGATAGAGAGGAGGGGTCAAGAGAAGGTTTTTTCAGAATTGGGGAAATGAGAGCATGTTTGAAGTCCGAAGGGAAGGAGCCTGTAGAGAGAGAGAGATTGAAGATATGGAGAAGCGAGGGCAGAAAGGAGGGAGCTATAGAGATTAGAAGAGGAGTAGGAATAGGAGTTCAGAAGTGTAGAGAGTTCATCCAAAGAGGCAGGAGGAAAGACAGAAAATTTGTTAGGCGAAGGCGATAGAAGATTAAGAGCAGAAGAAGAATCAGGAGGGACTATCTCAGAGTGAATAGTGGAAATCTTAGAGATGAAATAGTTAGCAAAGTCATTAGGAGAGAAAGATGAAGAGACAGGAGGAGAGGGAGGTTTAAGCAAAGTGTTGAAGGTGGAGAACAAACGCTGCGGGCACCTCTCATTGGCAGAGATCAATGATTTGTAATAATTCTGTTTTGCCATAGAGAGGGCGCGTGAGAAGGAAGAAAGAACAAATTTGAAATGGATAAAATCAGCCCACTGTTTGGACTTTCTCCAAGGACGTTCGGCCGCTCTAGAGCAGGACCGGAGAAACTTAATGTTGGGGGTAAGCCAGGGCTGAGGTCTAGTCTTAGAGGAAGAAGTGCGGACAGAGACAGGGGCAAAATGGTCGAGAGTTGAGGAAAGAGTGGAGTTAAATAAAGACATAGCTGAATCAGCAGAATCCCCGAGATTTAGGGAAGAGAGAGATGAATCCAGGGTCAGACCAAGATGGTTAGAGTCGACAGATTGAAGATCACGAAAAAGACGTTGAATAGTATGGCGAGGAGGAGGAGTGTAAGTGAGAGCAAAGGAGATTAAATGATGGTCAGATAGTGGAAAGTCAAGTGCCAGGTAGTCAGAAATGACGCAGTTTGCAGCAAGAACTAGGTCAAGACAGCGACCAAGAGAATGAGTTGAAGAGTTGGAGTGTGGTTGGAGGCCAAAAGAAGCTAGCAGAGAGTTAAAGCGAGATGTTGTAGGGTTATTGGAATCGTCAACGTGGATATTAAAGTCACCTAGGATCAAAGTGGGGACTGAATCTGAAAGGAAGAATGTCAGCCATGATTCAAAGTCAGATAGGAACTGGGTGGCAGAACCAGGAGGGCGATAGATGACTGCAACCCGGAGCTGTAGAGGAGAAAAGAGTCTAATAGGATGAAACTCAAAGGAAGAGAAGTTATAGCTGGGGGGAAAAGATAGAACTTGAAACTGGCAGGAGTTAGATAGCAAGATACCAACCCCTCCTCGTCGACCCTCAGGGAACTTGGAGAGCTGTCTACACAAGGTCAGTTACAATACAAAATGAACTGTACATGTATAGTCAGCCCTCTGTATGCATGGATTCTTTATCAATGGATTCAACCATCCACAGCTTGAAAATACACCCTCCCCCCATTAAATTCTAAAAAACAAGCCTTGATTTTGCCATTTTATATAAGGGGCAACATTTTACTACACCATTATATATAATGGGACTTGAGCATCTGCAGATTTTGGTATTCATGGGATGGTGGTGATCCTGGACTCAAACCTCAGCAGATACAATGGGCCCACTGCACACTGTTCTACTGAGGGGCCTACGAATAGATACATAAAAATTCTTCTGCATGGCCCCTCCAGTAAATCTGATCCAAATGCCTTCTTTTAGCACTATATACTGTATTAGTTATATTTATAAGGAACCTTTGCACAATGTGGTGGATAGCTAAAGCTGCTGTAACAAGCAGTGCAGTCCTAGCCAGCCAAAATGGCCATAGACAGGCTGAATGGACACTAGGCTAGCTGAAGCAAAGCTTTTCCAGCCTAGGAGAGTTGGAGATTACTACCCTTGGCATGGTCTGAATTCCCACCTGCACTGTGGTAGTGTCTTGCACCTAATCCTAACCCTCCTACAGATGGAACATCTTGGAATTAGCACTGCATAGTAATACTGGACCCACACTACACTCTTCAAAACTCTTTTGAAATGGACCCAATTTAGGAAGTTTTGTTCTGTGAGAATGAGCCAGGAATGTGCAGCATCAGCTCAGCAAGATCGCAGAAGTCTTTCAACTGGTTCAACTTCAAAACTATTTTGAAGAGTGTGGTGTGGTGCCTAAAGCCTTTCTGTCAGCAATAAGTGCTTACAAAGCATGCATCAGAAAAAAAAAGGGTGGGGGAATCTAACAAGCACATGGGCTTAAATCCAGTTGCTAGCCTCATCTAGGGCACTCCCATTGAGTCTACCATGAATGGCAAATTGGCACTTATGTAAAGCCCATTGCTTCAGTGGGTTCTTTCTAGCTGAAACTAGCCACTGAATTCATATTATGCTATTATATTTATACTGTTCAATTTTAATAATACCACCACAGACATCTGTAATGCATGAAGAAGCAACCAAATCAATTTTAAAGAGGAAAGAAAGGAAGACTAAGGAAAACATCACTTTGCACATCTGAAGAAGTGGGTTTATATTCACAAAAGCTCATGCTAAAACAAAAACTAGTTATGTCTTAAACATGTTGCTACATTCCATTCCTTCCCTCCCTCCTTTTACATAGAATTGTAGAGTTAAAAGAGACCACAAGGGCCATCCAGTCCAATCCTTGAATTATTAAGGATAATTAAGTAGCTGATGGCTGTTGTTAGGAAGGAAAGTGCCTGCCACCCAGAGTATTTCTTCCCACTGACTCAGCTCAATAAAGGGTCCTTCAAACTTCCTGAGTCTTTGGAAAGCATGCTCATTCACCTGTCTGCTTCTCAGGACCTGACAGAGCCCACACCTTTTCTTGACACCTGTACTGTGCACTCTTGCCTGGGAACTTGGAGAGCTGTCTACACAAGGTCAGTTACAATATAAAACAGAAACACACTTCCAACTTAACTGTACAATTTTTCAAGGCTTTTCAAGTACAATAACTGTACTTATACCATGTTAGAATTGGGAATAGACATAATATTTGTAATTACTCGTTCCAGCTGGGAAACACTGTTTGGAAAATCGATAAACCAATGAGAATTTTGCAAAATTTTATCTTGACATTTAGATGACTCAGAGTCATTTGAATTATTCTGTGGAGTTTTGTGAGAGCAATCCTGTTTCTCCACTGAAGATGGATTTCCTATGCAGAAAACACTGTACAAGCCAGGGTGGGTGGGTGCATAATAAAGTGTTTTTCTTCACAGAATAATTCCTAAGCAACACTTGAGAACTTCTGAACATGGGAGAATATTGTGCAGGATCCCCCCCCCCCACTACAGTGGGGAGAAAATTACCATAATTATTTTTCTTGAAATACATGGAAAATATAGTTGAAGATTTGCATCCTTAGTCAGAATATTGGTGCATTCATGGGAGAGAAGGAAATGCAGACAGTCTGAGGGCTGTCCTGCTCCATTTTCTATCTCCCAAAATCCTTATGGGTCACAGCCATGCATGTTTCTGAATCCTGAAGTGACCAAATAGTCACTTCAGGTTTTTAAAAAAGTTACTCTGCCCCCCCCCCCCCCCCCCACCCCAAAAGCATGTGTGTGTTAGGGGATGAAATAACCTTAAAATGCAGAATTATTCTTGATGGTGGTGGATTCTGGGGTGGTACAATTTATTACTGGACAATTTTTTATTTTTTATTTTTGGTGATTGGGGTTTCAGAAGGGTTGATCGCAGGGGGCTTAGTAGCTACTGCCCTAGATAAGTGGGATTGAATTGGGTGCCTTTAGCACTGAAGCCTGTGTTTTGTTACTGAGCTATGGTCCTTCCAAGCATCTTCAGTTCCCAGCTTTCTTGCCTGTTCCCCAGTATCGCTCCCTTCTCCAAAATCTACCACAGCATTTTTCTTTGAGTTCTAGTTCAGTTCTTCTGGATGTCCATTATACCTCACTCCTGGATATCCATGGTCCAACACTGTCAATGTGAAACAAACACTTGGGAACATGGGGACCAATGTTACCCATGAATGCTGATTCATAAATTAATGCTATAGTTCAGAATGTTATCAAATAAATTCTTCATTTACATTTTCTTAAATATTGATTTTTCTGACTCCACTTTTACACGATATAATATATATAATATTTGTACCATACCTGTCTAAAAAAGTGTATCATGTCTGTAAGAAGGGTGGAAAATGTATATCAGTTATCCATTGTGGTTGTAGAGCTTATACACAAAAATATAGGAAAAATATAGGGAAAAAAAGTAAAATCTGGAAACTCAGGTTGATGATCCTTGACAAATATGTTTATGGTGAAATACCCAGGAATTTGTGTAATGCATAGACAATAACTATCTTTTAAAAAAAGAGAGACCTGAACATTAAATAGAAAAATAAACAGTCATTTTCAAACATAGCTTGTAGTGTTTTCTTTCTGTCCCAGCAACATGATTTTGAATTTAAGGGGGTCTGTATAATGTCTCTCTCCAGTTTTCCATCCAGAGGTCAAACTGAAGCAAGGCATTAGTGTGTGCGTGTGTGTGACAGGAAAGATCTCTTGTATTAATACAGGTCAGGTGTTTATCTTTCTGCCAGTGATTTTTAAAAATTGCCTTTAGCAAAATATTACAGTGTGTGTCCCAAGGGCAATATAGGCAGCTTCTTAATGGAAAGCTGACTGTATTAGTGTAAACTTGCTAAAGATCAAACCAGAGATGAAGGTAGAATTTTCTACATATTTAATATTGGAACATGGAAAAACGAACTGAAGGAATGATTTGAACAAAAAAAGGGACACATGGCCAGTATAGGCAGAACTCTTCTAGCAAGAGGATGACAACTATGACGATACTTATATTTATCGCTCACCTCATCCAGTTTGGATCTCAAGGCAGCTTACAACAGTTAAAAATTAACAGTGCACAAAAATTAAAAACCAATTAAACTACAGGTTGGGTCTCCCTTATCTGGAATTCTGAAATCCAAAATATTCCAAAAATGCAAAACTGTCTACATGGGTGGCTGAGATATTGAAAGCAGTGTTTTCTGATGGTTTAATGTTTCATGCATAAAATTATTTAAAATATTGTGTATAAAATTGCTTTCGGGCTATGTGTATAAGGTGTACATGAAACATAAATGAAATTAACATTTAGACTTGGGTCTCATCTCCAAGATATCTCATTCTGTATATGCAAATATTCCAAAATCTAAAAAACCTCCAGAATCCAAAACATTTCTGGTCCCAAGCATTTTAGATAAGAGAGACTCAACCTGAATCATAAAATGGGGCTGGTTTTCTGAAAAATAACCATTCGAGTCTCTGCATGGGTTTGAGCCAGGTTTAGTACTGCAAGGTCTTTTACCTTTTGATATTGAACCACACACTTGTTCCTTTGCATTTACTTTGGCCCTGAGAATGAGGGGTGCCTCCTGAAGATACAGGTGTAAGGTAGTGAAGCATGAGTGATGAAAACTGAATGCCTAAGATTGTATGCAGCATTACGGAAGAACATCTCCTCCTCTAGCCAGTGAACCTGAACATAATGTATATTATGCACATTGCTCGACAATTTGCATAATTATACACCCGTTGAAACAATAAACATTGCTTTAGACTTTGCTATTGCAAAAAGCAACATTAATATGCACGGCTGATTTGACTTTCTAATTTTCCCAGGGCTTGTCTATAAACCCACACAGGTCATGCAACAGCAAACATTAAAGGCATTGTATCATCAAGAAACGTGAGTATTTATCACCCTGCCCGAAAACAGCAATTGTAGGCTACCCAAGCTAAATCTGTTGGCTTTGAACTTTAAAGGTCAAAGGGTTAAAAGGTGCAGCCAGGACAGTGGCACGACAATGAGGAAACTGGTTTTGCTGCACACTTGCACACCTTGGTATACTTGCTACTTGTTCAAGGAAGGGAGGTGATAGGCAGATTACAACTCTCTCAAGTGCCATGTCTTATGTGTCTTTAGGTTACTCTGATTTATGATGACCTTATCCTAGGGTGTTCTTGGCAAGATTTATTCAGAGGAAGTTTGCCATTGCCTTTCTCTGCAACCGAGTGTGACTTGGCCAAGGCCACCCAGAAGGTTTCCATGGCTGAGCAAGGGTGTAGTAAATCACTCCACCCCAAGTCAGTCCACCCCACTGGCCAGTGCCATAGTATTGGATTAGGGGTGGATTCCCAGAGTATTAGTTCCTACTCATTTCCGCACAGCTCTCCAAAAGTATGTGGTGCTGCTATAGTCCTGGGCTGTGTCTTCTGCATGATGGCCTTTCTAATCCGACCAATTTGCCCTATGCCCTTTGCAGAATATCTTTCACTGTGTGTGTTTCTTTAAAAATGTCAATTGCACACTCATAAGAATTATTTAAGTTTAAAAAAGAAAAGAAATTAAAAAAAAGAAAAGAAAAACAGGCAGCTTGGGAATAGTGAGGTGGAAGGGAAAGGAGCATAATCATGCCTATGTGGCTGTTTGCATATTGGAACTGCAGCAGGAGGAACTTATACCACCTGAATTAATAGTGGAAATGCAACATGATTGGGAGGCATTGATGGGGTTTGCCTACCAATGAAAAGGAGCACTCCAGGAATGAATGAAAGATGAAGAAGACACAGGAAAGACATGACATAATAATAATAATAATAATAATAATAATAATAAATAATAATAATAATAATAATTTGTATTCCGCTTTTTCACAAAGGAATCAAAGTGGATTCCAACAATATAAATAAAACACCAAACAATTAAAAATAACAATTAAAAAACCCCCAAACCATCCCCCTCCCTCTAATCATAAAAACAATGATCAACCCCTAAAAAAGATTAAACATCAAAAAATTTAAAACTGTCCAATATGAATACACTAAAAGTTTGGGCAGATTAGCACTAGAAATGAGTCTTCCTCTAGAGGAGGAGGGGACGGGGGTGATGGTATCAGTCAATTTTGATATCAATATCAATAGAGGGGAAGACAAGTCTAATGGATCTAATGGATCTAACGAAGTCTGGAAAAGCCTTCTGGAAGAGAACTATCTTAATAGTCTTTTAAAAGGCTTCCAAGGTGGTAATATGGCGGATCTTGTCCGACAGGTCGTTCCAGAGCCTGGGAGTGGCTGATGAGAAGGTCCTCTGGGTCACTGCTGAAAGTCTGGTCTTCTTAGGTTGTAGCAGATTCTTCCCAGAGAAGCGAAGTGTGCGGGGAGGATTGCATGGAAGTAGGCGCTCCCACAAATAGTCAGGACCCAAGCCATGTAGGGCTTAAAAGGTTAGAACCAACACCTTGTACCTTGCCCGGAAACTGATAGGCAGCCAGTGGAGAGATTTTAGTACTGGTGTTATATGGGCAGTTCTGGATGTTCCTGTGATCAGCCTGGCTGCCATATTTTGTACCAATTGAAGTTTCTGAACTTGGCACGAGGGTGGCCCCATATAGAGCATATTACAGAAGTCGAGTTGAGAGGTTACCAGCGCATGTACTATCTCAGATTTTCAAAATTTTCCCGAATCATGGAAGACAGGAGGCACAAAAAACAGAGGACAAGAAGTATGGGAGAAAAATTTGGATGAGCCATTCTGCAAACATGCTTACAATGCTGTGTTAACGTACTATATATACAATTCTTTGCCATAAGGATTGTCTTGTGGGATAAATATACAAGCTATAATATAGCATATAGCAACTATATGAAAGCAAAATCAATTCAGTGTTCCATTAAAAATGAATTAGAATGGCAAGCACTTTCTATTGCAGCCTTTTGACATGGTTTCCCCTCTGCTATATGCCTTTTGAGAGTCCCATTTTCTCAGTATCATTTGATGCAGGATAAAAGGAACAGACAGGCCTGTAATCTGTATGCTTATGATAGTACTCCTGCTCTTGAATATTCCTAGCTGCTCAGAAGTATATTTCAGTGTTCTTGGATACCTGGATGGAATACTGATTATGAAATGTTACACAACATTTCTTCAGTCCTCAACAAATGACTATATAACTTTAAGTAACACACAAAGTAGGATCTGAAACTGAAAGGAAGCAAACACAGAGCAAGTAGCTGGATCTATTTTGGAAGGTATGAGATCTAGGATAATTTGCATTACTCTGTCCCCCCACACCACCATTTTGGACACAATATTCAGGACATCTGTTTCAGCTCTAAGAGTGAGAATCAGCTCACGCTAGTTAAAAAAACAAACAAAATGGAAACACAGTGGTTTGGAAGCAGCCATTATAGTATGTCTCCCCTATAGCGTGACTGGGAAGTGTTTCTGCCATGAGCGGTCCCTTGTGCTCTCTTCCACACTCCCTCTTAATCTCACTTCCCTGTTCTATGCCCTACCCAATGTGCCTTTTAGGTTTTTTATTACCAGAGTTATGTTAATGCAATTTAAGTAAAAAAAGAAAAGAAATAGAAAAAAATTAATAAAGGAAAACAGCCTGCTTGAGAATAGTAAAGGGGACGGGGGAGAGAAGGAGACACTGACACCATATGATTATCTATTTTGGAACTGCTATGGAAGCGACATCTTGTATCTAAGGACTAATGGGACTGCAGTGTGATTGGGAGCTTATTGACAGGTTTTCCCCATCAAGGAAAAGGGATGCTCTAACAATGCCTGACAGCTAAGCAGCGACAAGATGGAGACAAGGTCATGCAATAAGCATTGCCAAAGGGGCTACTCTATAGCTTTAATAGCAGTTCTAAAGATTTGTGTGCTTATCTCCCCAGTCCCTGCAAATATGTTACTCTAGAGAAACAACCTAATAATGGATACCAACAAATCTTAGTACCCAGCAAAGACTCTTTCAGCAGGTGGGAAACTTTTAACTCTTGTTCAACAATACTTTATGGTAAACTGTTGCACTTCAACCTTGATCAGCCTGGTGAGGGCTGGAAGGCCACAGATTCCTGCATTCTTTCTTACTTTATCAAATAGTCTAGGATAGAAAAAGAGTTCCAAATGTTTTCCCTGTTGTTAGTCTAGAAAGATATGGCCAAATTATTGACTGTACACAAATATGCTGTAAAAATGGAGCTGTAGTATATTTTCCTGCTGCAAATCAGCCTCATTTTCTTCTGCAGGTATAATACAAATGTCAATTATTTGAGTGCTAATTCAGCTGTTTTGCCTCTCTAACTTCTAATACAGATGGGCTGCTCCATGCCGTCCATTTTTGCCCCTCATTGGTGCTGCGCCACCTGCACAAATAACAGTTGCAAGGCCCTTGATTCTGAACAGAACTGCAGGGCAAGTAGAGTTAAAGGCTTCCTATTTCTCTGCTCAAGGTTCTGATCTGGAGGCAAAAATGTGAGTAAGCCCATAACTTCTTCTTCCCTCTTGCCCTCCCTCCCCTTTTCTGAGACTCCTTTCTCTTTCCATCTAGTGGGCTGCTGATGGAGGGACAGATTGTTGCTGCACTGGTTTAAGATGATTACTTACACGGGGATTTTGAAGTCAGGCTGAGGGCTGCATGCAGGCAAACAGCTGGATGTTTCTTGCTCTGGTATATTACTTACACAGTATTTTAGGAAGAATTGTCTCATGCCTGCAGCAAAATGGCTTCATTTAGATTTGTACAGAGATTTGGTATACCAACTTACTCATCAGTCAGGATCATCTTTCATCTTATAGTTTTTTTTTTAAATTATTATACATCCTCCATTATGTCACGTCTTTCCACGAAGGACTCTGAGCAGAATGCTTTGGGCCAGCCTCATTATTGCCAAATCCTTACATTACTGAAGCCGGTGTACCCTTCTAGAGTGTCACCATAGAAGCTTTTTAATCTAAAGCCCGTCTCTTTAGTGGTTCCAGCACAAAAATGCTGCATGAACAGAAATGTCTTGGTCTTGTGTAAAGATGGCAGAATGATAATTCTGGTAGATTAAGAAACAGCAAAGCTGCTTCTTATTTTATCATTCTATGTAATACTGAGACCCAATTCAAGGTTATGTCAGCTCTGGAAGTAGGACAATAGTATTAAGGAAAATCTTACAACAAACTCCCTTTCCTTCCGATTAAAAGTCTAGTGCTCTCTAACCTAAATGTACTAACCAAATCCTGTCTTATGGGAAACTGTGCCGCTGCCTTTTCAAAGCCACAGGGATACAAACTTCAGTCTGTTAATCTAATTATCTTGCGGAACCACTTTAGGCAGTATGGTTAAAAAGAGAGAAAACAGCAGGAGAGGCAATATGACTGCATTATTAAAACCAAATGCAGAAGAGCTTTAAAAAAAACCTGCCTCTGCTAGATACATCAGCAACCTCTTTTTCCAACAACTTAATTATGAGTCAAATTTAGTGTCATTTCCCTAACTGCAGTATCAAAAAAAGAGGATTCTGAAAGCACAAACCATTTCCAGATTATTATGAAATGAGCTTTCCCCATTCCCAACTGGTGGGTAACTGAATGACCTCAATGCAATGCGAACATTATGCAATTACTGGATGGTTCTATCACTGCTATCTCTATCAAAGTGGTGTGTCTCTTTACACATACACACACACTCATACACCAAGAAAAAGAATGCTTGGACCCTCCAAAAGCTTCTGGCCTGCAAATCCCATCAACCCTAATCCATAGAACAGAAAGCAGATGAGAGTTTCCATCCAACAACACCTGGCAGCCCACTCATTGCCCATTCTAGGATATACCTCTTTGTCTAGCTCTCTTCTTCATTCCCAAAAAGTTGGTCTGTTTGGGATCTCATGACAAGCCAAGGGTACAAACCTGTTTGCCATGCATTTTTTTAAAAAACAAACTTGCACTCCCAATGTATTTCTGGTTACAGATCTAGACATCCAAGTATGACTCTGAAGTGACATTTCTCATTTGTTTATTACTGTTATGTTAGATACACTACTAAATGGCAGAAATATGTGTGGAAATTTCAGATCTTGCGAGGTACTACAGATGAATATTTTAGTGTTTCAGTAAGATGGACTACAACTCATGACACTGCATGCATGGAATAGGATTTATAGAGAAAATAGCTACTGTTAGGTCACAGTAAGTGTATCCAACCTTAATCTCTCTCTCTCTCTCTCTCTCTCTCTCTCTCTCTATATATATATATATATATATATATATACTATATATATACACATACCCAAATACACACATACACATTCACACATAAAGTTCTTAATGAAGAGGTAAACTATGCTCAAGGTAGATCCCGTAAGAATAAAATTAAGTAAGAACTCTAGCAGGCAAAAACATTACTAGTATTTCCTTGTCTTATCTGGAAGTGCAAAAGGACTGAGACTAATTCTTGAAGGCAAGAGCTGAAAGAGTGCCATAGTATTTGAAGGCATAACAGCACTCCTCAGAAATCTTCATACATTCATTGAATAGGCAGCGATGTCCCCACACTGGGTGTTACCCTGTGCAGAAGGTGGGGCTTGTGGGGGAAGAACTTGTGCAATGGTGCGTGGGGGGTGGGTGCGTGGGAGCATATGGGGGGTGAGAGCATGCACGGAGAGTGAGGAGGTGGCATGGGGACAAGTGTATTCAGGGATGGCATGAGAGTGGTGGGAGCGTGCATAGGGGGAATGAGGAGAAGGGGTGGGAGTGTATGCAATAGCAATAGCAGGTACATTTCTATACCGCTTATCAGTGCACTTAAGCACTCCCTAAGCAGTTTACAAGGTGTAAGCTAATTGCCCCTGACAATCTGGATACTCATTTTAGTGACCTCGGAAGGATGCAAGTCTGAGTTGAGCTTGAGCCCTTTTGCTGGTATTGAACTCGCAACCTTGTGGTTTTGAGTGAGTGGCTGCAGTACAGGCATTTAACCACTGCGCCACCGGGGCTCTGCGAGGGAGCATGGGGATGAGCACATGCCTGGGAGCATGGGGGGAATGGGAGCATGGGTACCATGTGTGGGAACAAAGTGTGGAGGTGGGAGCATGCATAGGAACAGTGTGTGGGGGAGCGTGTGTGGAGACAACATGGAGGGAGTGTGGGGTGACTGGATGTCACCCCCCTTCTGAGGTGTCACCTGGTGCAGGTTGCATCATCGCACTCCCTTGTGACACCAATGTGGCCGGAGAGGAATCCCTGTATTATACTGTGCGCAGGGATGGCATGAGAGTAGTGGGAGCGTGCATAGGGGGAATGAGGAGAAGGGGTGGGAGTGTTAGAACAGACTGTCTGCAAACCACAGCATAAGCGCACCACCCTCTCCAGGCAACTGGGAAGCCTGAAGACACAGAATTCCTAGCCACAAGGAGAGAGTAGTATGCATTTTTAGTTTCCTAAAGCCTAGAAGTGAACACGCACAGGGCAAAGACAATGTGTTACATTCTGTGTTTTTCTTGTATGCATAAAGACTGCATGAAATGTCTTCATGAAGGTGCAAGTTCGCATTATTTTAGTTTTGAATTTAGTGCAATCACTGTATGAAAGCTGACCCTTCATAAGTGGATATGCATGAACAGGAATAAGAATTTTCCAGTTTTGTAACAGGCATGTTCAAAAGAAGGCTGCTGTTACATTGCTATGTAGCAGAGCAGGCAAAGCAAGTGTTGTACAATGGGACTGATGCATATCAGGCACTCTTGCTGTTGTCCTGATTTGTATCTCATAATTCATTAACAGTGTTTCTTAGCATCCCTGCCACTTAGCCAAGCATACATAAAGTTACATTAAGCAAAGGGTGACAGAGGATTTTGATAATTATTTATGTTTTGTAAAATCAGTGGTGCTAGAAATGTACTGTCATTCACTATCAATTCTATTTTCTTACATAGGACAGTCTTCTTAATGGCTGTTCCCATTCTGTGGAATTCCCTCCCACTAACCTCATCTCTGTCCTCTTTCCTTTAAGAAAGACCTTTTTATTACCCAGGACATTAACTGGCCATTACATAGGATCTTTTAATTAAAATGTTTTTTGTACAGTAATTATTATGTTGTAATTGTCTTTTAAACTGTTAATTTAATAATAATAATAATAATAAAAAAACCTTATTTATATACTGCCTTTCCACAGTGATCAAAGCGGTTCACAAGACCATCAAAAACAATTGCACAGTACATCAAATACAAAATAAGTAAAACTGTGAGTACATATATAATTAAACAAGCATCCTTAAAATCATGAATAAGAACATTAATAACATCTGTCAGTCATAAAGAGCATCTTTCAACAAGGAATAGTTTCTACAGGGAGTCAGAAGGATATGCTGACCAGAAAAGATGGGTCTTTAAGGCTTTCTTGAAGGCATCTAAAGAGGAACTAAGCCTTATCTCATCCGGGAGCTTGTTCCAGTATGTGGGAGCTGCAGATGAAAATGCTTTTTGGCGAGTTGATGCCAATCTCGTCTTAGGATATAAAAATTTAATATTTTTAAATATGGTAGTTTATTTTAATTTACCTTTTGAGTTATCCATTGTTTTAACTGTGTTTGGTATTAAATTATATTGTGAGCTGCCTTGAGTCCAGTACTAGGAGAAAACTGGGACATCAATTAAATAAATAAAATAATTCTTAACACATTAGACTGTGGTATACATGATGAGATGGGACATTTGTGAGGGTCTCCTCCAGGTTTCAGATCCCCAAATACAGAGTATTGGCTTCCAAGAGATATGGTGGAAATAAAAACATGTATATTTAATAACAGACACATGGTATATTATAGCTGATGAGATTAGCTTCTCATTCTCTCTTTTTGTAAATTCTGTTACGGAGGTTGTTTCCCCCTCAACAAAACACAGATGCAGTTGATTATAAGATCAAATGTATTACAGTGGCCTCTTTGCTATCCTTCTGTAGGTGGGCAACTATTATTTTTTTCCAGCAGACCTTTGAGAATTGATTGCTCAGGAAGAAAGATATGCTCTGTTGCTTATATGCTTATATCTTTATTGTTCTCTTTTTAAATAGTAATGCTTTTAATTCTGCTGATAGTTTAATGGCATTTTAAAATCTTTGTATGATATGAACTTTTATCTGTATCTATTTTAACTTTTGAAATCCACTTTGAGTTCTGGACTGAGAAAAAAGGAGGACACAAATTTAACAACAACAACAGCAACAGCAACAACAGCAACAGCAACATACTATTGACTTCCACAAGTAATTATTATAAGGCTGCAACTAAAAGACAAGATAATGGAACATCAAGTTTGTTTGACTTTGTTGGACTGTGGGTCCAGTTTTGATTGTGCTCATTTGTTTGATACTGTTTGAGGTTTTTGAAGTTGTACTGTTCATTGTAGCCTGTCATGAGCTTTTCAGATATAAGGCAGGATTTAATTTTTAAATAAATAAGTAAATATGTAAATGTGAAGAACAGAGACTGAGAAATCCAAACATTTCACTGAAGAGAAGATCCAAAGCAATGTTTTGGAGAAATGATTCTTGAAGTGTTTTGCCACCCCAGTGAAGGGGGCCAATTTTGAAATATTATAAAGGGGAAGGCAAGCTATCTCTTGGCTTAGTTTGAGCTTGGGAATCTCGGGATGGAAACTCCAAATCTCCTAGATTCAGCTCTAGAAGATGTGGATCAATATCAAATTGTCAGTCCTTCTGAATAAATTCCAGAGTCTTCTTTCACAACCAAGTAGCCTTCAGAATGTAGGGGATTAACTGAAAGCAAATGTGGGAATCAAGCAGCCTTCCAGATGTTACTAAGCAACAACCTCCAGCAGCCCTAGCCAATGGAGCCAATGGAGAAAAACAGTGGGAGTTGCAGTCCAAAAATGATCTGGAGGACTAAATGTTTTCCCCTCTCCCAACCTAAAAGCCTTACAGGATGCCACTTACAAGTACTGTGACATCCATGGCAAACTGAACCTTCTCATATACTTAGACTTGGACTTGTAACAGGAAGTGTTATGTCCTGCATTAAGTTCTGAAATAAAAATATCCCCCAAACAAGGGACTGGTAAGCGGAAGCCTATTTGCTCTGGAAATTAATAGAGACACTGCAAAATATTTGAAATACAGTCAGCTCTCCATATCCACTGATTCTGCATCCACAGATTTCACCATCAATAGCTTGAAAATATTCTCATCCCCCTCAAAAGCAGAAATTGATGTTGCCATTTTATATAAGGGATGCCATATTACTACACCATTGTATAGAATGGGACTTGAGTATCCACAGATTTTGGTATCCAAGGGGGGGGGAGGTCTTGGAACCAAACCCCAGAAGAAACCAAGGGCCCACTGTAATGCTGAAAGGAGAGCTATTTCTTGTGCACATCATAGAATCAGTCATAAAATTACAGAATCACAGAGGTGGAGGGGACCACAAGGGCCATCCAGTCCAACTCCCTGGAACACACAATCAAAGCACTCCTGACAGATGACCATCCAGTCTCTGTTTAAAAACCTCCAAAGAAGGCATTCCACAGAGACAGCTCTCACAAAGATCTCGAATGACCTTTTACAGGCCAAGGCTAATGGCCTTTACTCTGTTCTCATTCTTCTCGATTTGTCTGTAGCCTTTGACACTGTTGATCACTGTCTCCTAATTGACATACTCTCTGACCTTGGGTTCTCAGACGCTGTTCTCGACTGGTTTAGATCTTACTTGTCTGGCAGATCTTTTGCAGTAGTTGCAGGGGGTCAGACTTCTTCTCCTGTTCCCTTATCTGTTGGAGTTCCCCAGGGCTCTGTTCTGGGTCCCCTTCTGTTTTCTCTCTACACACTGTCCTTAGGAAAACTCATCAGCTCTTTTGGTTTTTCCTACCATCTGTATGCCGATGACACACAGCTGTATCTTTCTGCCCCTGACCTTTCTCCAAGGCTTGAACAGCAAGTCTTGTCTTGCCTTACAGCTGTCTCACAGTGGATGCGCCATCGGCGTTTGAAGCTCAACATGTCCAAGACGGAGCTTCTTGTCTTTCCTCCTAAGCCCACCCTTCAACACTCCTTTTCTGTCTCTGTGGACAACATTTCCATTCAACCAGTCCAGCAAGCCCGCAGTCTTGGCTTTATCTTTGACTCTTCTCTGTCGTGTATCCCTCAGATCCAGACCACAGCCAAGGCTTGTAGATTCTTTTTGTACAATATTGCCAAAATCCGACCATATCTCTCCGCCTCTACTGCCAAAATCCTGGTCCATGCCCTAGTGATCTCATGACTTGATTACTGTAATGTCCTCCTGGCTGGGCTCCCTTTTTCTCACCTCCGTCCTTTAATCTCTGTCCAGCATTCAGCTGCACGCATTATCACTTCCACCCACCGCTCTGACCACATCTCTCCTGTGTTGGCATCCCTTCACTGGCTCCCTCTCCCTTTCCGCATTCAGTATAAGCTCCTGCTGTCGACATTCAAAGCCCTCCATGGACTGGCCCCTCCTTACTTATCAGACCTTCTTTCTCCTCACCTTCCCACCAGGGCCCTCCGTTCTGGTAGTCAAGGGTTCCTGTCTCAGCCCAGGATTTCCTCTGCCCCATCCCGGATTCGCCCCTTTACACTTGCTGCCCCTCACTCCTGGAACCTTCTTCCTCCACAAGCAAGAGCCATCACTTCATTAACCAGCTTCAAAACGGAGTTGAAAACCATCCTATTCAGAGAAGCCTTCCCAGGCATCGCATAATTCTCGCTTACTATCTGATGTTCTGTTGTTGGCTGTTTATCGATCCATTTCCTATATTGCTATGTACTGTATATGTATTATCCTACTTGTGAGTATGTATTTTCCTTGGATAATGATTAACCTTCCATTTTGAAGCCAAGCCCTCCCTCCAGTCCATCTGCCTTGGTCCAGGCCTCGGAGGTAGAGAGGAACTGCTGGACCTCTTACCCTTTCCCGTCACCACTCCCTTCTCCTTCTGTGTCATGTCTTTTTAGATTGTAAGCCTGAGGGCAGGGAACCGTCTAACTAAAAGGATTGCATGTACAGCGCTGTGTAAATTTACAGCGCTTCATAAATAAAGGTTAATAATAATAATAATAATAATAATAATAATAATAATAATAAGGTGAGGGAGGGAAAGGTGAAAAGGTCTCCTGCCATCACTTGTGATATCATGGGCCATCCCAGCTCCCACTATTTTATTTAGAATCAGGGGCCTTTCACAATACACAACTACAACACTATGATTTCACTTCAACTGCCACAACAACATCCTAGGGAATCCTGGGAAGAACTGTGGAGGGAGGGATCTTTGAAATCCTTAGCTGGGGAGCTCCTCTTATGCCTTTAACTAAACTACAAATCTCAGATTTCAACAGGATACAGCCATGGCAGATCAAGTAGGATCATATTACTATAACTGTGTAGTATAAAAAGGTCCCAAGAGCTAAGAGTCAGAAAGGATCCTTTGCAATCTGAGGCTATTAGGGAACCCTGAAAATTCACATCACCTTCCCAAATAAATAACAATATGCTTAGGGATCAGAAAAGAAACAGGGAGAAGGAAGACAGGAACCATTCAGATTATTTTTAAGCTGAACCAAAATTCAAAGGAATTTTGACTGATATTTAAAAACTCATTATTTCTGAATGTGGGATGTTCTGAATTCACATCACCCCACCCGTTATAAAAATCCAGCAACATCATTAGCTGTAAGACAAATAAGAACAAATGAAGAGAGGTATGGACTGGATATTACAATTGTTATTGTAAAGTAAATCAAAGGGAGAAAATAAAAGAAATTGGATTGGCAAAAGCCAGAATATAAAAAGGGAAGGGGAAAAGCCTGAATACTGAATTTTAGTAAATGCTGAAATAAAGAGACAACTAAGGAGGAAAACATGTGAATCACTGAGAAAAGCTCTTAAAAGTTTGCCCACAGTTGGTCAGTATTTGTATCTGAATCAACCAATTGCCACAAAAGTTGAACCCAATAAAAGATGTTTATTTTTATTTACAGATCAGCATGGTAAACTTTACTTTCTATTGAAAAGCCTAGGTTGTGAAATAGGAGTGAAACCAAGAAGAAAGAGAACCTTCAAATCTGAAAGAATGAAGAAAACACAAGAGAGAGTGATCAGCTTCAAAAGCATAAGAAAATTCAAGCAGAATACAAGTTATTTTTTAAAAATGAGATTTAAAAAGTCACAGAATTACATAGTTGTTTGAGTGTATCAGAAGAGAGATATATCAGTAGAGAGCTAATAGGTTTCAGAAGTGGAATCTTATGAGAAAGAAAGGAGAACAGGACAGGAAAGAAAAGATGGCATCCACATCCCTTCCCAAACACTGACACTAACCACTAAAAGCCCTTGAAAACAACATAAAATGTTTGCTATAAATATTTATTGTTATTGTTATTTTGCAATTTGTGTGCCCCATGGATTTAGTAAAACTGCTTACTCCCGAATTGTGGCAATAGTTGAGTTTTTTTTAAAGAAATAAATTAATTATAGCATGTTTGTTGAAAGCTGAATATACAAAGTGAAGAGTTCAATGAGTTATTATAGCATGTGTAAAACAGAAAAGGATAATACCAAGGAGAGAGAGAGAGAGAGAGAGAGAGAAGATTAAATGTGTGACTAATAGAGGAAAGATCAGATGCAGCAGTTGTTATTAAGGGATAAAAGAATACTGGATCAAGTATAAGAGTTCAAGTGAAGAAGGAAGAGAGAGAATAAATTTTAATACAGAAACTGGAAAAGAGAAGGAAAGGAATGATAAAGACAGAAGAAGTAGCAGAAAGGATATTGTAAAGAGAAAAAGAGCAAGATGATAAGGGACTGATAAAGAAATGTTCCCAGTAAAATTTTGAGTAAAACTAGGTGGAGAATTAATGTAGGAACAGAAAGAGGACAAATTGAAATGAACAAGGAGACATTCAAGACAAGATGAATATGGAGTAAGATATAAGTATGACTATCTGGGAAAAAATAAATCAAATGAATAGGGGAAAAGCAAAAACTACCCACTTTGTGGGGCTGATAGGATAAAATTTGTGAAAGGAACAAGAGAGAAAACAAGATAACAGTCAAAGGACCAGATCCTGTCAAATCTTGGAAGCTAAGCAGGATCAGCCCTGGTTTGTACTTGGATGGGAGAGCCAATGAATACCAGGAGCTTTATGACTCTATATTTAATAGTGCTATTATTCTACTTTGACTGTCATGGCAATATCATATGCAGTCCTGGGATTTGTAGTTTAGGGAGGGGTATTTAGACTTCTCAGCCAGAAAGATTTGAGGCCTCACCAGATTACAAACCCCAGGTACTGTAGACTGTAATTTGGAAGGAACTGGCAAAAGTACTTCTAAGTATTCCTTGCTTAAGAAATCCATATGAAATTCATGGGATTGCCACAGTTTGACAGGTGACTCAAAGGCTCATACACACATGAAAAAAGACAAGGATTCAGGAGGAGACACACACAAAGGAAATGACAGTGAATAGGAGAATATGAATTTTAAAATGGAAAGGCATAGGACAGAAACATGATAGGAGAGACAATGCTTTAGGAAAAGAGAAACTGGAAACTGAATATGTGAAAAGTTTTAAAAAGAAAGCTTTGGAAACAATAGGAATGTGAAGAAGATTGCAACAAATGAGACCATGAAAGGCAGGCAGGGAATGAAAATAGAGATGAAGCATCATTAAGAGATTGTTATCACACTGAGCTTTTTCCAGCTTTGTAGCATTATTCTATTCATATTGAGCAAGGATGATACAATTGTCATATTAAAACACTTACTGCAAACACACAGGTTGCAATAACGCTTCATTAATGATTCAAGTGTGGCAAATAGCACAACTGATTTCCACACGTTGGCAGCCTTTAGCATTTGTTCATCATTCTTGTGAGATGTTTACCAGCCTTTTGGTTGATGGACTTCATGAGCCTCAGAAGACATCTCATTAGGATAGGAATTGTGAGGGGGTGGAAAACTGGTTAATCTCTCACCACTTACTTAACCCTCCCGTGTGACACAGGAAGTGTTTCTGCTCAACTGCACTCTGGGGGAATACTCAGATGGATTGATGACTTATCTATATATAGCTATAGAACCGTAATTGGTTTTTTGTAGGTTTTTCGGGCTATGTGGCCATGTTCTAGAAATTTTTCTTCCTGACATTTTGCCAGCATCTGTGGCTGGCATCTTCAGAGAATTGTAATTGCTTTTCATATGTCCTGCAATAGCGCAAATGAATTGTGATCACCAAGCCATTCAGGCTTTTTTATCGTTAATGTGTTATTCCAGTAGCATGATGCTTTGAGGACGTTTCAAGAATGATAGGAGCATGATGTTGTGTGAAAATCTTTCCCCCAATCATGCAAGAACGATGGTGACAGTACACTTCCTTAATGCTTTTTACCCCGTGTGATAATTTTCATAGAATCATAGAGTTGGAAGAAACCACAAGGGCCATCCTGTCCACCTCCCTGCCATGCAGGAACTCTCAATCAAAGCATTCCCAACAGATGGCCACCTAGCCTCTGTTTAAAGGCCTCCAAGGAAGAAGAATCTACCACTCTCCGAGGGAGTGTGTTCCACAGTCAAACAGCTCTTACTGTCAGGAAGTTCCTCCTAATGTTTAGGTGGTATCTCTTTTCCAGTAGTTTCCACCCATTGTTCTGTCTCCTATTCTAAAGTGAGCTGTAGAATTAATGAGAGTATTGGAAGCCATGATTTAAACAGAAGAATATAGGAGAGGAAGATAAAATGGGTGGTAGAAAAAGTTTCTTCATTAAAAGAAGCAAAGAAACAGGTAGGAGGTCTTTAAAATGAGAGATACCCTAAAATTGGTAAGTTGATAAGAAAAAAAGATGCACCTCACAATGCTGCCATGTGGGAACTAGGTTGAAAAAGTTTAATAAATTGTAAGAAAGACCAGCAAGAGCAGCAGACTATAGAAAGCCTGTTTTTTGAGAAAGCAAGGAAGGAATGACTGTGTACAACAGCCGATTTGTTAACTACAAAGAGACAATTTAGAAGGCCAGGAGAAGCAAAGAAATGACAAGGAACATAAACTAAATTAGGACAATAAAGAATTAGGACAGTGAGAGATATGAGAGCAGGACTGAGATGGAAAGCAGCCTTAGCAGTCAACAGAATTATGACAGAACTGATATAGAGAAGTAAAATGTTTAAAATGCAGCAAGGCAAACTGCAGAGGAAGCATAACTAGGTCTCAGTCTCTGTTGTCAACCAGAATAGAATGAAAAAATCTGTGACTAGAGGGCAGGTGGCAGCTTGCAAAACACTCCCTGGTGGTGGTGCCAGTGGCAGTGGTGAAACTGAGGAGATCCACATTTGACATGTACCAGAACCATTTGACATGTACTAGAATCAAAGCAATCACAACATGCCAAGAATCTGTCAGAGAGATACTATCCTTCTGTGACTAGTTTATTTATATGCCTTGGGAGTGACCCTTTGAGCACCCTTTGGTGGGAGTGACCATGTTCTCCTGGAGTTTGTTATACAATGGAAAGGAGAAGCCAGGCATAGTCAGACACGCATTCTAGACTTTAGGAAAGCTGATTTTAGTAAACTTAAAGAAATACTGGGTGTGATCCCATGGTCAACAATACTAAAAGAGAAGGGCGCTCAAGATGGATGGGAGTTTTTTAAAAGGGAGATTCTGAAAGCACAATTTCAAACAGTTCCAATGAGGAAGAAAAATGGGAGATGTCTCAAGAAACCAGGATGGATGACTAAAGAACTTTCAACTGAGCTAAGAATAAAAAGGGACATGTATAAGAAATGGAAAAATGGGGAAATCACCAAAGAGGAATTCAAACAAATAGCGAGCCTGTGTAGGGGTAAAGTCAGAAAAGCCAAAGCACAGAATGAACTCAGGCTTGTTAGAGAGGTTAAGAACAACAAAAAGGGCTTTTTTGGATATGTCTGCAGCAAAAGGAAGAAGAAGGAAACGATAGGGCCACTGCGTGCAGAAGATGGCAAAATGGTAACAGAGGACAGAGAAAAGGCAGAATTACTCAACACCTTTTTTGCCTCGGTCTTCTCAGAAAAGGCAAAGGGTGCTCAACCTGAGGATAATGGAGCAGAGGACAGAAAAGAGGAATTTCAGCACAGAATAAGCAAAGAGATAGTACAGGAATACCTGTTTAACCTAAACGAATATAAGTCTCCAGGACCAGATGAACTACATCCAAGGGTATTAAAAGAACTGGCAAATGTAATATCGGAGCCATTGGCAATAATTTTTGAGAAGTCCTGGAGAACAGGAGAAGTGCCAGAAGACTGGAGGAGGGCAAACATTGTCCCCATCTTCAAAAAAGGGAAAAAAGAGGATCCCAATAATTATCGTCCAGTTAGTCTGACATCAATACCGGGAAAGATTCTGGAGCAGATAATTAAACAAAGAGTCTGTGAACATCTAGAAAGCAATTCCATAATCACAAAAAGTCAACATGGGTTTCAGAGAAAGAAGTCATGCCAGACAAACCAGATCTCTCTCTCTCTCTCTCTCTCTCTCTTTTTTTTTTTTAAATAAAATTACCAACTTGTTAGATGAAGGGAATGCTGTGGATATAGTATATCTTGATTTCAGTAAGGCCTTTGACAAAGTTCCCCATGATATTCTTGCAAACAAGCTTGTAAAATGTGGGCTAGACAAGGCAACTGTTACATGGATTTGTAATTGGTTGACCGGCCGAAGCCAAAGGGTGCTCAACAATGGCTCCTTTCCATCCTGGAGAGAAGTGACCAGTGGGGTCCCACAGGGCTCTGTCCTGGGCCCAGTGCTATTCAACATCTTTATCAATGACTTGAAGGACAAAATTGGGGGTATACTTATCAAATTTGCAGATGACACCAAATTAGGGGGAGTAGCTAATACCCCAGAGGACAGGATCAAGATTCAAAATGACCTGAACAGACTAGAAAACTGGGCCATTGCTAACAAAATGAAATTCAACACGGAGAAATGTAATGTACTGCACTTAGGGTGGAAAAACGAAAAGCACAGATATAGGATGGAGGACACCTGGCTGAATGAAACTACGTGTGAAAGGGATCTAGGAGTCCAAGTAGACCATAAGTTGAACATGAGTCAACAATGCGATGCGGCAGCTAACAAGGCCAATGAGATTTTAGGCTGCATCAATAGAAGTATAGTGTCTAGAACAAGGGAAGTCATAGTGCCACTATATTCTGCTCTGGTCAGGCCCCACCTGAAATATTGTGTCCAGTTCTGGGCACCACAATTCAAAAAGGACATTGAGAAACTGGAGAGTGTCCAAAGGAGGGCGACTAAAATGGTGAAAGGTCTGGAAACCATGCCCTACGAGGAACAACTTAAGGAGCTGGGGATGTTTAGCCTGGAGAAGAGAAGATTAAGAGGTGATATGATAGCCCTGTTCAAATATTTGAAGGGATGTCATATTGAGGAGGGAGCAAGCTTTTTTTCTGCTGCTCCAGAGACTAGGACCCGAAGCAATGGATGCAAACTGCAGGAAGAGAGATTCCACCTCAACAATAGGAGGAACTTCCTGACAGTAAGGGCTGTTCGACAGTGGAACAAACTCCCTCGGAGTGTAGTGGAGTCTCCTTCCTTGGAGGTCTTCAAGCAGAGGCTGGATGGCCATCTGTCGGGGATGCTTTGATTGTGATTTCCTGCATGGCAGGGGGTTGGACTGGATGGCCCTTGCGGTCTCTTCCAACTCTATGATTCTGTGATTCTATAATTTGGACTCATGGCTAAGACTCACTCAAGACATTCCACCAGTTTCAACACTTTCTACTCCACCATCAGCCTCAGACTGGAACTATCAAATGAACAAGTTCACTTTCTGAATACCACAGTATAGTTATAAAATAGACATTAAGCACCACACTATGGGGATTATCACACGGAGGCTTACCATCAGTAAAACATTCCTGAAATGCAAAGGTGTAATAGCTGGTCGCACTTCTGAATTGTATTGAGGTGTCTCGCTTCTCTCCCATCCTCAAAGCATTTGTGGAACAGCAATTTCTTCAATAACAGAAATTCCCATTAGAAGCCCAACCGGCTATCACACCTTCATGCTTCAGGAATGCTTCAGGAATGTTTTATTGACATTTTAGTGATGATAACCATCTTTGTGTGATAATCCACTATGGTGGCGTTCCCCCTGGCCTAAAACGTGGATTAGGATGCGAATTAAGGGGGCATCGTTCCCATTTAACCCCGAATCCGATCCGCATTGCCCCGGAATAGTTCCCATTCAGTTTCAAATCTGATTCGGGTTTTATTGTATAATCAGGATTATATGCCTATAAACCGGTTTAAAAAAACAGTAGGTTTTAACGCGGATTATTTTTGCTCCCAGGGTCCGATTCGTGGTATCCGAATGGGAACGACAAGGGTGTCTGATTTGGGAACTTGGAGATGGGAGGAGCAGCTCTCAAGGGGCTGGCCTGGGGGGTGTCACCCTCTTTGTTCTATTTCTGCATCGCCAGCACCATTTTCTTCCATTTGCATAGCCTTTACCCTGGTGGATTGCAACCTCCCCTCTGCTCCACATTCATAGACTGATGTGTGAGGAGAGCCATTGAACACCATTTTAAACTATTTTTTCCTTTTTTTGCCTCTGCCTGAGCCTCTGAGCAGCAGATGGGCTTTGCAGGACATGCCCTTGATCTGATTTCCCAACCCTGGCCTTTGGATGCAGTCTCGCCCCACTGAAACCCACTGCCTTCTCCCCCTTAATCCAATTTTCCAACCCTGGTCTTTGGATGCAGAGTCTCTCTCCACTGAAACAGTACGTTTTGTGTGTGTGTGTGTGTGTGTGTGTGTGTGTGTGTATTCATATTCCAACCCTGGGCTTTGGATGCAGAGTCTCTCTCCACTGAAACCCACTGCCTTCTCCTCCTTGATCCAATTTTCCAACCCTGGTCTTTGGATGCAGAGTCTCTCTCCACTGAAGCAGTAGATTTTATATTTGTGTGTGTGTGTGTGTGTGTATGTATATGTATATATTTCCAAAGTAAATTATAAAGTAACAACTTTTTTAATTTATGAAAAAAACTCATCTGTAGTTCCAAACCCACTGTAGCAATAATACAGTTTGAGACCCCTTAACCTGCCCTGGCTCAGTACTAAGGAATTATGGGAACTGTTGTGTTTGTGAGACATTTATCCTCTGCCAGAGTGCTGGTGCCTTAATAAACTACCATTCCCAGGATTTCTTAGCACTGAGTTATGGCAGTTAATATGGGGAGACACAGAAGAGCAAGGGGTTTAGGATGAATAGAGGCTCCTTCTGGTCTGGGGAGACACAACAGAAGATGCAGACGATTTTCATTGGCTGCCCCTCCCCAAAAAAACCCAAGATTTGTGACGTCTGAAGCCTACGCGCTTGATTGACAGCTTGCACAAATGGGAACGGGGAGCAAATTAATCCGCTTTAAAATAAAGCGATTTAAAATAAATGGGAACAAAAACAGAGTCTAAATGAATTGAGGTAATTTGCCCCTTTTCGTAATGGAAACGATGGAAAAAATTCGAATTATTCCTGGAACATAATCCAAATCAGAATCCCGCCAATATAATCCGTTTTATCTGCCAAGTGGGAACGCCCCCTTAATCACAAACCCACTGACCATACATGTATTTATATGCCTCCAATTTCTACCTTGAACACACTACCAGATCCCTAGTCTACAGTCAAGCCCTCTGATACAGACCTACAAGACAGGGATGCCAAACTCAAGGAATTACAACAAACATTCTGAGAGCATGTGATTTGCCAAAGGTCACCCAGTGAGTTTCATAGCCAAGCTGGGATTTGAATCCTGGTCTCCAGAGTCACAGTTCAACACTCAAACCACTACGGCATACTGGTTCTTTTAATAAATTAAACAGTCGTCCCTCCATATGTGTGGACTTGGAGTCCACGGTCTCACTCTTCGCAGGAGGGACGAGCTGCTATCTTTAAAATTGGTGCACGCGGCCCCAAGCATGCTCCACGGGGGCGTGCACCATTATTCTCCATGAGCCACCTTTCTTAAGTCCCATGCCAAGAGAAAGGTGGGATATAAATTAAATACACAAATAAATAAATAAATAAATGTTGTATTGGTCAGCATAATTAGTGACATAGACTGGACACCTCCATAATCCCAACACTAAATACATTGTTGGCTCTTTAGTCAGTTACCATGAGGCAAGGGATATCCATTTGGAACAGAAAGAATTCTGCTCTTACAAGGATTGTTCTCAAGAGGCAATGCTGGACAAAAAGCTGATTTAATTAGCAATAACAATCCCATACACATATGGATAAAAAGACTGTCACTTTCAGGAAATGGGAAAGCAAGGTATGGCAACCCCATGAATGTCGTAGGGTTTTCTTAAGCAATGAATATTAATTAAGAGATGGTTTTGCCAGTTCCTTTCTCTGAAATAAAGGGAAACTAAAATAAAGGGAGGAAAGTGGATTGTATTTGGTGAGTTGAGAGGAGTGCATTTTTATTGACACACCCTCCCCTAATGCAGAGATTTTTCTTATAAGCCTTTCTTATAAATGTAGAAAACACATTAGCCTACACTCCTTTCTGAACTGACGAAATGTTTCTGTTCTGTCCAACATAGTTGTGTTTCCAGAATTTGTCTAGCTAATCTTTTTCCTCTGCCACATTTCAAAGACTATTCCCTACATGTAGAGCTAAGGTATGAAATGTACAGTAGGGGGCAGTTTGGCTACATGTTTGGCAATGTAGATTCTTTGCTGGTTAAAAAAGTAAATGATTCATTCTGGACCCACCCACCCAACAGTGACATGCTAAAAAGGCCACATTATAGCTTCTCTTCAAACCAGACATTATTAATAATACAAAATCACTGATTTTTTTAAAGTTCAAAGAGAGAATAATCTAGAGAGATTGAAGTGTTCTAAAAAGAAGAACAAGGCTGCATTATCATCAACATCTCTCAACTGAGCCACAAAGGGCCACTCCACATTCTCCTTTCTCCACAGGTATCATCTTGTTTGAAAGTTGCTAGACGGTATCTATTTACCCCAGTATATATGGGGTGCAAAACTGCCAAAGTCTGGGAGCAGCCACAGAGAAGCCTATTTCTTGTGTTATCAGCAAACATTTTGAAGGCAGTGGAGTACAGTCTAACAATGTATACATTTAGCCAAAAGGACATGCACCCAATTTTCACAAACACAAATATATGCCCTTTCCCTCCTTGACTGAAATAAGAAAGCTAGCATGTTGGAGCTGGCCCAAAAGTGGCAAGACAGCAAAAGTTCTAAAATTTGGATAATTGCAAATGGAGTATGTGTGTGTGTGTGTACATCGATAAATAAATGCAAGTAAAGCTCTGCATTCATTTAGGGGTGTGCCCATTGTGATTGGTAATGTGCCCACTAGTTTGCTCCTCTAAACTCTGGATGGGCTGGAAGGGCATTGTAGCACACACCTGGGGTGTGTGACAGTTTCTCAAGGGGAGGCCCAACCTCAAATGTGGATTAGTTGACCCTTCAGAGAGGAGAGGTGCTTGGAACACTTTTTCAGCACCCCCTTCAGCTCAGACCATGTGGCAGGGACTGAGAGAAGAGAGGAAAGTGTGTGTCAGTGTGGGATAGGGAGGTTGGGGCTTGTGTGTGTGTGTGTGTGGGGGGCATTTTGGGAGGGAGGTGCAACAAAGTTCACTGCCACCTTTTCCTTCCCCTTTGCTCTTTCCAAAAGACAATCCCTTAGTTGATGGCCTTTCTGCTTTTAGAGGGAGCAAAGTTAACCCTTCCCTTTCTATTTGCTCTTTCCAAATGCAAAGTCCCACGACAAAGAAGCAAAGTTAAGATGGATCTCTGCTGTAGTCAAAATTCATAATGTGCACCTAATCCCTAAATTGATTTTTCTCCCTGCTTTCCTAAGAGTTTCCCAGCACCCTTTTAGCTATTTAATTTTATTGAGTGATTGACATTATGACATACTGGCACAACATAACCATTTTTGTTTACACTAAAGACAAGAAATGTACCAGATCTTGCATATAATTTCTCAAAAAAATAAAGTTTTCATTGCTTAGGTAAATTCTTTGGTTTACAGGTTCATAGCATGAGAAGGTAACAGTGAATTGATAAACACATAGCTCTTCTTAACCATTCAACTAAATCATCTCTCAATCGGACCACTGGGGAAAGGCAAACTCACCACTGTCATTGATGAAATTAATACAAGGAAAACAAGGTGAAAAGAAGCTTAAGGAAGAAGAAGGAAATGATAGGTCCACTGCATGAGGCCAATGGCAAAATGCTAATTGGGGACAGAGAAAAGGCAGAACTACTCAACACCTTCCTTGCCTCAGTCCTTTCATAAAAGGAAAAAGGTGCTCAACCTGAGGAAAATGGAGCAGAGGACACAATAGGGGAAATGCATCACATAATAAGTAAAGGGTAGTATTGGAATACCTGGTTAATCTAAATGAATTTAAGTCTCCGGGACCAGATGAACTACATCCAAGGGTATTAAAAGACCTGGCAAATATAATCTCAGAGCCATTGGCAATAATTTGAGAACTCCTGGAGAATAGCAGTCCCAGCAGACTGCAGGAAGGCAAATGTTGTCCCCATCTTCAAAAAGGGGGAAAAATGATCCCAACATTTATCAGCCAGTTAGTCTGACATCAATACGAGGAAAGATCATTAAATGGAGAGTCTGTGAACATTTAGAAGGGAATGCCACAATCACATAAACCCAACAACTAATCTGGTCCCATTTTTTGATAAAATTACCAGCTTGGTAGATGAAGGGAATGCTGCAGACATAACATATTTTGATTTCAGTAAGTCCTTTAAGAGGGTCTTCCACAACATTCTTGCAAACAGGCAAGTAAAATGTGGGCTAGACAATGCAACTGTCGGGTGGATTAGTAATTGGTTGATCGGCTGAAGCCAAAGGGTGCTCAGCAATGGCTTCTCTTCATCCTGGAGAGAAGTGACTAGTGGGGTGCCACAGGGTTCTGTCCTGGGCCCAGTTCTATTCAACATCTTTATTAGTGACTTGGAGAAAAGAATAGGGGGCATGCTTAGCAAATTTGCAGATGATTAGGAGGATAATATCCCAGAGGAGAGGAGCAAAATTCAAAATGACCTTAATAGATTAGAAAGCTGCACCAAAGCTAACAAAATGAACATCACCAGGGAGAAATGTAAGGTACTGCACTTAGGCACAAAAAATGAAATGCATAGACACCTGGCTTAACAAGACTACATGTGAAAGGGATTTAGGAGTCCTAGTAGACTACATGTTGAACATGAATCAATAGTGTGATGCGGCAGCTAAAAAGGCCAGTGTGATTTCAGGCTGTCTAGATCAAGGGAAGTAATAGTGCCACTCTATTCTGCTTTGGTCAGGCCTCACCTGGAATACTGTGCCCAGTTCTGGGCATCACAATTCAAAAGGATGTGGAGCATTTCCAAAGGAAGGTGACCAAAATGGTGAAGAATCTGAAAACCATGTCCTATAATGAGAGAGTTAGGCACGTTACAGAACGTTGAGAAGCGGCACTCTGCCGCCGCCACCAGTTGCAGCGTGGAGGAGCCGCAGCAGCCAAACCGCGTGGCTCCTCCGCACTGCAAAACAGAAGTGCCAAAATGGTGCTTCTCTTTGCGGTGCGCTAATGACGCCACGAGGCGCCAATGGATGCTTTGAATGTCTTGCATGGCAGGGGAGTTGGACTGGATGGCCCTTGTGGTCTCTTCCAACTCTAAGATTCTATGAATCTATGGTACGTGGGTCAATATTGTCAACTCTGACAAGGTTTCAGGTAGGATACCCTTCCCAACTAGAGATGATAGGGATTGAGACTGGACCTTTCTGCATACAAAGCATGTGCTCTATGATAACTTCAGAGCTTGAGGTCTGCCTTTATTCCCCATGAATTACTTGCAAAGAAGGGCCTCTACCAGAGTTGTTGAGAGCTGTAGGTCAAAAAGTAACATTTCCCCAAACTTTGACTTCAAGTCAGCCTCTTTGATCTTGATGAAGCAGAGTTGTCATATAAAGACTAAGGACAATTTGTCACATTGACAAATAAAGTGACTGCTCCCCAATGGGATACAGTCACAATTTGGGTTGCTACTGGGAATTATTGCATGTAATTTGCCACCACCGCTGCCAGGCGACTACATCCCTGCTACATCCCAGGTCCCAGACATGCTTCGGAGGCTGCTTTTCCAAGTCAGAAAGCTGCTGGCTTCGAAAAGTGGCCTCTGAAGTGTGCCTGGGACCTGGGATGATGCAGCAGGGATGCAGTCACCCAGCAGTAGCAGTGGCAAATTATGGGTGATAATTCCCAGTAGCAACCCAAATTGCGACTGTAACCCATTGGGGAGCAGTCGTTTTATTTATCAATGCGATAATCTCCTAAATACACTGAATCATTTTTTTGTGATGATCACTAAGTGGGTTAGGTCATCAAATTGCTGTGTACATCGCTTGAAACAGGCCCTGATTCTGTGCCATAATTGTTCAGCTTATCCTTGGAATGGTCTGCAGATAAGGAATGCAAACTGACTGGTAGAGGGAGGCAGGAGTGCTCAAGGCCAGAAGTGGCTCCCCCATAGGACAAAAGAATTCATCAGCATGCAGAGCCTCTTGATATCTGTTATTTTAAAATAATTTTAGCTCCATGCATTCACAGCAGGTGGAGCCTCATTATCTCTTTGATTCAGCCAGCTTTGTAATTCTTTTTCCTGAGCCTGCCTGCTGTTCTCTTTCATACTACTGCAAGTTGATTTGCATCTTGTATTCAGTGGGATTTTTACCCTGTATATTTTCTCTGCATTGATGGCCCACCCCTCTACAGAAGTAGTACAATGGAGAGGGGGCAGTGGCTTTTTGTTGTTGTTAGTTGCCACAACATCAGCCTTGACTGGTGGTGCAGTGGTTAAATGCCTGTACTGCAGCCATTCACTCAAAACCACAAGGTTGCGAGTTCAAGATCAGCAAAAGGGCCCAAGCTCGACTCAGGCTTGCATCCTTCCGAGGTCGCTGAAATGAGTACCCAGACTGTTGGGGGCAAATTAGCTTACTTGCTAATTAGCTTACTTGCTGTTCACCGCTATGATCTTTGGAATAGCGGTATATA
>NC_056523.1:122158073-122171722 GCF_019175285.1 Sceloporus undulatus | reverse complement strand
ATATAAATAAAACAAATTATTATTATTATAATTGACTTAGGGTAACCCTATGAATGAGGACCTCCATGTGCTATGTCCTCAGTAAATCTGCTCAGGTTCTGCCAAACCAGGGCTGTGGCTTCCATGGACTGAGACTATCCACCTGCAATGCAGTCTTTGCTTTTCCTACTGCCCCCTCCACTTTGCCAAGTCTATATTTATAGGAAAAAACACAATAGCCTCACTATTTGGTCTTTTGGTTTCCAGGATGGCTAGCTTGATCGGATCTAAGACTGATTAGTGGCTGTTTTGACAATCCGGTATCCAGAAAAACTCTCCTGCAGTACAACATTTCAAGTGATTGATTGAATTGCTACTATCTAAAACTGAAGTAAAGTTAGGAGGGACACTTAATTATCATGTCAAAATACAACCTGAAAAGAACAACCCTGTAATAAGATAATGTAAAAATAGATTTGGACTATTTACGTCTAAATAAATTGAAGCCAGGGACATTGTGAGGAAAGAATGCAAAAACAAACAACAAACAAACAAAACCCAAACCCAAACCACAAACAAAAACCTGAAAGAAAAGAAAAGAAGAAAAGAAAAAGACACTATTTGCAGTTACAAAGAAAGAGAAGTCTCATGAATGAAGATGAAATTCCTCAAGCACTTAAGGACAGATGAGAAGCAAAAGTAAAAGGTGATGGAAAATATGGCCAGAACCCTGAATGCAATGGTTCAAAACTTTTGCATAAGGACAAAGAGAATTACTAAATAATCAATACAGAGAAATAGGCGAGAAACAAAAAGCAGAAAGACAAAGGATTTCTTCCACAAGATCTGAGAAGTCAAAGTGAAATTTAAAGGATGGGTATCTCTTCTACCAGCAGGGGAATACATTACTTACCAAGAATAAAAGATGGTGGAAACACATCTAGAAGAACTTCTAAAAGAGATGAAACAATGACCAAATTAATTCAAGGAAAAACCATTTGATGACAACACTGTCAATTTTAGAAAGTAAAGTGGAAGCTGAATTCAGAACATTTGGGAGAAATTAATCACCAAACAAATGTTTTTGTTCAGTCTACAAAGACAGAATCTACTCTAGTTCTAACTCAAAATCTGTATGGACACACAAAAGAATAGCCCCACAGGTTAGAAAAACACTTCATATGTACTCAGTACCCAAGAGGGGGACACCCGGGATTGCAGTAGTAACCAAAGAACCACTACATTAATTTACCTTGCAAACAAAGTAATACTCACAATTCTATAACAAAGAATTATGCCCTATATGGAGTGTGAACTAATAGGTCAGGAAAGGAAAAGGCATTCAGGGTTAGATGCTACATATGTTGGATAATATACGAGTGCACCCAAAGAATTCAGAAAGAAAATCATTCTGTGCTTTAGAGGAAATAGCAAAGCCTCTTTGATTTGTAAATCATGAAAAACCTATGGATTGCTCTTAAAGAAAGGTGTGCCACTACCTTTATTGTCCTGAGTATAACCTGTACTTATGAGAAGAGGCTACCATAAAGACAGAAAATGGGGAAAGAGAATGGTTTCCAATTGTCAAGGGGATCAGGCAAGGGTGCATCTTATTAACTTACATGTTTAACTTATACACTGAATCGATCATATGTAGAACAGGATAGACTGGAGGAAAGAAGCATTGAAGATTGAAGGAATACTGAATTTAAGATATGCAGATGACATTACACTACTAGCAGAAAATAATAAGATTTAGAATGATTATTGAAGAAAGTCAAGGAAGAACGTGCAAAGGCAAGTTTAAGAAAACAAAAAATAATGACCACAAATGATTTTCATAACTTTTAAAGTGGATGATGAACACATTGAAATAGTTCAAGATTTTCCATCTCAGTCATTTAACAAATAGAGACTAGTCAATAAAACCCGAAAAAGACTAGTACTTGAAAGGGGGAGCTATGAAGGAACTATGTAAGCCTTAAGAGTAACTATTTAACTAGAAGTGATCCTAAAGTGAACACATGTATAATTTACTCAAAATTAGATTCTTCATGCCATCGTATTTCCAATTACTATGCATGGTTGCAAAAGCTGGACGGGGTGGGAGGAGACAGTCAACGACAGTCCCACTGTGTCACTTGCCTGGATGCACGGCACCGCTGAGCAAGTATATGAGCAAGGGACGAGGCAGGGAAGGGAGGACCAGGGGAGTCTGCTGCTGCCACCACCTGACAGTTCCCATGCAGGGTCTGCCTGGATGGCGCAGCCAGATGACTGGGGGGGGAGGGTGCGGCAAGAACACGGAGGAGGGGAAGCAGGGCGGGCTTGCTGCGGCCATCCCTCCCTGAGTGGTGACACCAAGACTACGTGATGCCACTGTATGCCCCTGAGTTTTTGCAAGACTTGATCAGATGGCTGCTTGCTGATGGGGGTAATTGAATGGTTCTCTCACTCATAGAGTTTGCCTTAAGTCAAAGTTGATTTGACAGTATTTAGACACAACCAGTCTAGCCCAGGGGTGGTAGGCCAATCTTTTTGAGCTGGGGGCCGGGTTTTGCTGTTCCTCAGACAACTGGGGGGCCGAAGCCAAAAAAATAAATAATTAAATAATTTTAAAAAAATTAAATAAATAAAATAACCGGGACAAATGTAGGACAAATTTTCAAATGGTGGACACTTTTTTTAAAAAAGTGTAGGACACTGAAAAAAATTTGCTTATTTTTTAAAAAAATGTTTATATAAATGCATGTTTCTGAGGCTTCTATAGACAATTGCCCCTGGTGCGTGAGAGGCCAAGGCCCCGGCAGCAATCGGCGGCAGGGACCGGTTGGGACGGTCCCAAGGCCTCGCGTGCTGCATCCGGCCCGCGGGCCGCAGGTTGCCTACTCCTGGTTTAGCATTGCTTATGTCTTGGACTATACTCTCGTTTCAGTTTGTATTAATTTCCCGTGGGATTCCCATATGAATGAAGCCACCCATAATTATCATATATTTCCATATTTCATATGCCTTTCCAAACAGCTACTTCCTCCTTTCCTCTCCTCCTCCTGTCATCCATGCAAAAAGCTTCATGCATTCAGAATTTATATTACTTTCTTTTGCAGACAGCTACTGTATATACTTCAACTATAAGTGAGAAATTTATTGCCAAAAATGAACTCCAACATACTTGTAGACTTCTGACGGGGGCAATACGGTAAAACAGTAAGCAGATGGGAGTAAAAGAGGACTCACTAGAGGTTAGGTTGACCAGGCAGAGTCTTGTCAACCTTCCTCCGGTGAGTTCTTTTTATTATCCCCTTATGCCCCACATTTTACCCTCGATACCGGACACCATTCAAATTCCCTGATTTTGGCCCCAAAAGCTGCCTTGACTTACTACCCCGGGTCAGGTCAGCTTTACTTGAGTATATACGGTATGTTGCCAGTAAGAAACATCAAACTCTCTCTCTATTAAACTGGAAGTTTCTGTACCTTTTCGTGAGAGGGCATATTTTTGTGCAAGAAAGAGAAGACTGTGGCACTTTACAGAGCACCCAAAAGGGTGCTTTGCTGGTGCCCGTTGTTTACTGCGCGAGGGAGCCGCAGAGGGACAAACCATGTAGCTCCCCCGTGCAGCGAAAAGAACCTGCAAAAAGGGGTTCTTCACCCGTTAGACGAACCTTTGCTCTGCCCCCAGTATGTACTAGGGATTGGCCAAGAACGCAGCATCCAATCCTGGCCTCACCCCTAGTACTTACTGGGGACGTCAAAATGGTGCTGCCCTATCCACCTGGGCACCACCATTTTGACGTGACGGACACCTGTCGCAGCACAGTTGTGACGCACAAGTGCGCCTGGGTGTCTTGTGGCATCACAAACTGTGCCGCCAAGAAGACTCACTTTTTGCGGGTTCTTTTTGCTGCGCAGGGGAGGCTGTGCGGTTTGTCCGCCTGGAAGCTCCCTGAGCAGCAAACACAGACTGGCGAGTGCCCTTTTTGGGACTCTGTTGTAAAGCGTCCTCTTGTGGTGCGTTGTGATTCTGCAAGGCACCAATGGCTCATTGTGGGCATCACAATCGCGCCGCGATTTACGGACGCTAAGCATCTGTCACGTCAAAATGGTGCGCACCAATGTGTATGGGTGCCACCATTTTGATTGCCCCCAGTAACTACTAGGGTTGAGGCCCGATTGGACGCTTTGTGTCCTTGGCCAACTCCGTACATACTGGGGGCCGAGCAAAGGCTGGTCTATAATGGGCCTTTGTTTCTCTGCTCTGCATTTTCTCTATTCAGGTCATTAGTCACTGAACGGATATTGATGCGGTTTGCATCTTGATCTTCATGGGCTATATAAGAATTAATAACTTCTGTAATTTCCTTGATTAATTGTTCTTCTTATTTACTGCTCTAAATCCATACCTTGAAATTAATAATGTTCTCTTGATTCTGCTAATGTATTTACAGAGCCCTTCCGTTTATTTTATTTATATTGCATTATTGTTTTTACAAACAAGTTGAATTTAATTCTCTCTCTCTCTCTCTTTTTTATCATCTGCTTAAACTTAGAAGTAATTAATCAAGGGGCCATTCAGACTACAGTAAAAACCGGGTTGGTTTGAAAAGTGATGAAAGTGATTCTTGCATGTGAAGGTTCTTTGGAATCCGTTCCCGTCACATCCCTTCGGGCTTTGCACAAGGCACTGCCCCTTACACTGAGGTATCCGATTCGGGCTAAATCCGGTCTTTCTCAAAGACTCGGGTTGTGCAAAATTTAAACTTGCCCTCGATCATGATCGGGGCAAATTAGGGAGGGTTGGGTCCGGGGGCGGGCAGATGTTGGAGCATTCCCTCCCATCATCAGAAGGGGGGGGGAGGAGGAGGGGAAAGAGCCGCCGAAAGGGGTACTCTGGACTTGCAAAGGGTGACAGGCGGAAAGGGGGAACTCAGGGGTTGACCTTGGGTTGCAGAGAGGCTTGTCGAGAGGGTGGGTGGGGGGGGGTGTGTGGAGAAAAGTGATGAAGGAGGAGGAGGAGGAGTTTGGCAAGGGGCCGTGGGAGGAAGGGCCGCATGGCGGGGATCTTACAAGGACAGCAGGAGAAGGGCGGAGGATGAAGAGCTGGGGGAAAAGGTCAAAATGGGGCATCCCCGAGGAAGTATAGGGTTCTGAAGGAAGGAGGAGGAGGAGGCAGGAGGATTTCCCGGGGGGAATTGGGTTGCGGGGGCTTACGCTGGGGCATGTTATGGAAATCAGGGCTGCTTGTTTACTTTCATTCCCTCTTGCTCCTGGGATTATTGTCAGAGGAGTGGGGGGGGGGTGGAGACAGCTGAACGGGAGGTGCGGGTCAGAAGGAAGCGCGGATTGCCCAGTGGAAGGGGAAGTGGGCTGGGGTTCCAAGCTGGGGGGATGTAGGGAACTCGCTCTTTTTACAATTTATGCGCATTATTTTTGGGTGCTTGCTTTGTTCTACGGTCCTGTTGCTCCTTGGATTATTCTATTATTATTATGATTATTCATTTATTATTATTATTATTATTATTTGTGTTAATGAGGACTGCGACAGGAATGCCTGCCGCCTACCATTCCATTTTCTTCCCATCATTTCATTGGGTCTACTTAGTTGAAACTGACAGGTCACGCTCTGTCAGCCTCAGTGGAAGGCCCATGGCAAAGCTCCCTAGCAGGAGGACGGAAAAGGATCAGGTCAGGTCAGGGTCAAAGGCAGGGCACGACAGAGCTTCTCATCAGGCCATTCCCCCCCACCTTTTCATATTTTTTTTAAAATTATTTTTGACCAAATATGCGCATGGATTTTTTTTCTTGAGGCAGATAGAGCAGGGCTGCAGCTTGTGCACTTTTCCCTTTTCTCTGCTCGCTTCCAGCAAAGGGGAAGTGGAAATGTTGCGAATGCAATGTTACACACATAGGGCCGACCTACAATGTGAATGTTACCTTTTTTGCTCTGTCAATTAGACAACCAATGATATCTGCTTTTGCTACTGAATTTCATTGGTTAGGCCCTGCTCTGAAATTGCTTTAAAAAAAAAAAAACGACATGGAATTCCATCCTCTACTGGCATCTTTCTGAGGTGAGGACTTATTCATCATTCATTCATCATTCATCCTCATCATCATCCATCTCATTTTCATGTGTAAGAGGCATTCTGGGGGGAGGCAAGGAGTGGGGGGTGCAAGGAAGTGGGGGATGCATAGCTTGCATGGATTGAAATTGGGGGACAGGGGCAGATCTGACCAATGCCCAACAACATACACACAACACACCAAAAACGAGGTTTTTAAAAAATGGACACTTTGGGGCCTTTTTGCATGCTCTTTTAATAAAAAAGGAGGATGGAGGACCCTTCCGATGCCCCTGGCAAAAACGTCACCATGCTTGATAGCTTGGTTGACAGCAGGCAACCTTCACAGCACGGCCACAGAATGCATTCGATTTTAAACTGCCCTGTTTTTGTAGTGGGCACTTGCTTAATGGCGAGATTCTGGGAGAGGCGGGGGGCATCCGAAAGCCCAGTTCCTTCCAGATTTTGATGGCCGTCTGAATGTGGCCAAAGAGAACAAATATAATTATGTCAATTGTCATATCTTACAACCTTTTTTACGATCTCTATATTCTTTGTTATCAGTTATTTTCTTAATTTTCTCCAAATCTTTAATTTAATTATTTAGGTTCCATCCTATTTTTTCCATATTCTTTTCAAAACAGTTCAATCCATTTTCTGCCTTTTTTTTTAGGGGCTCATTTTCATTATTTTTGTGGAGTATATCCATAATACATATTTCTCTTAGTTTGACCAACACTTCCCATTGGTTGGGGTTTGTGTTTTTTTGTGTTTTTTTTTCCACTATTTTGAATATAGTATTCTTGCAGATGTCACCATGTACAACCCTATAATTTTGGATTTCTCCCAGTTCTTTTTATTTGGATGTTTTTTCGACATGTTAATAAAATAATTCTGTTTTCTTGGTATTTCATTTGTAACATTTCATTCATCATTTCTTGTATCTCTTCAATATTTCTTTAGCCCTTTGGCCACATCCAACCACAATGATCATGCTTTTACTTCAGTCTTTTCACATTTCCAGCAGTTTTTCTTTCAGATTGTAGATCAGATTTATTTTTGTTGGGGTCATGTTTACAACGTACATCATTATTGAACTTAATTTTCTCTCCACGACAGGGTTGTCACTGTCAACCACTGTGTTTTTTGATAGGTTTTCGAAATATTAAAATAACAAAATTAGAGGAAGATCAAATATTGAAGGTTGTTAATAAAAATAAAAAGTCACCAATGGAAGCTGAAAGCTGATGATTTAATTTGCTTTGGACAACCCACAAAAAAAAAAGCACCAGTCATTTCGTAACATCATTCGCGAATTTGGTAAACACTTGGTTTTAAGATCAACAAGAAAACAAACATCAGTTATTACTTACCAATGTGATACAATAGCGGAGAAAAGATATACAAAGAAAGAACCGGTTCAAGATTGTAAATAAAATGAAAACTTAGGAATAACCTTAACTAAAAGGAACATAGATTATTTCAAATAATATGAGAAACATGGCCGGAAATAAAAACAACAATTTATTGAAATGGACCAAATTAAATTATCTTAATGGACGAGCCACACTATCAAAATTAACCATTTACCCAAACTTATATTTTTATTTCAAAACCTTACACATTATATCTACGAGAAATATTTGAACCATGGGCTAAAAAGAACGCACAATTTCTATGGCAAGGGAAAAAAAAGCAAGGATAAAAGGAAAATATTGACTGATGACAAAATAGGGGATGGGGCCCTCCCCAAACCTTAAAACTCTATTACTATCATCATGTTTGAAATTGGCTAGAAAAGTGGGTGTAAGATGACAATAATGACTCCATCTATGTCCTGCCCTCAGTAAGGTTTACATTCCTACCTCCCCCACCCCGCCTTCATCCCGCCATCCCCGCCCACCCTATTCCCCCCTCTTTCAATTCGGACACTTACATGTGGTCCCACCAATACACTGAAGCCCCACCCCGCCCCCCCGACACCCCACCCAAATTTGCCCACCCATTTGTAAGCTTTTTCATGTTTAAAGTATGAAGTAAGAACCCATGCTAACAGGAGGATTTGAAACAATGCTTCGCGGCCAGTAGCACCTACTTGCTCTCATATTATGAGGGGCAACATATACTCCCTTTAACGTTTTAAATTTGTTATCAAAACTATTGCTCTCTATTAAAAAGCCCTAGTGAACCACCTCAAATACAATTGGTTCATATATCGATGAAGAGAGAGAGAAAAAGCATTTTCTGCCAAAAATATGCAACCATCAGTCAAAATAAGCCAGAGCAAGAAAGAAAAGAAACTCTTCAGCAGAAAACAGTAGTTCCCAAAAAGGCAAGAAAAAACTCACAGGTATTACGCTGTGAAAACAAATCAGGGGCTTTCAGAAGGAATGATCCTTAGGTGGTGCAGTGGTTAAATGCCTGTACTGCAGCCATTCACTCAAAACCACAAGGTTGCGAGTTCAAGATCAGCAAAAGGGCCCAAGCTCGACTCAGGCTTGCATCCTTCCGAGGTCGCTGAAATGAGTACCCAGACTGTTGGGGGCAAATTAGCTTACTTGCTAATTAGCTTACTTGCTGTTCACCGCTATGATCTTTGGAATAGCGGTATATAAATAAAACAAATTATTATTATTATTAATTGACTTAGGGTAACCCTATGAATGAGAGACCTCCATGATGCTATGTCCTCAGTAATCCTGCTCAGGTTCTGCAAACCCAGGGCTGTGGCTTCCATGACTGAGACTATCCACCTGCAATGCAGTCTTCTGCTTTTCCTACTGCCCCCTCCACTTTGCCAAGTATAATATTTATATGGAAAAAACACAATAGCCTCACTATTTGGTCTTTTTGGTTTCCAGGATGAGCTTAAGCTTGATCGGATCTAAGACTGATTTAGTGGCTGTTTTGACAATCCCTGGTATCCAGAAAACTCTCCTGCAGTACAACATTTCAAGTGTATGATTGAATTGCTACTATCTAAAACTGAAGTAAAGTTAAGGAAGGACACTTAATTATCATGTCAAAATACAACCTGAAAAACAACCCTGTAATAAGATAATGTAAAAATAGATTTGGACTATTAAGTCTAATAAATTGAAGCCAGGGACATTGTGAGGGAAGAATGCAAAAACAAACAAACAAACAAACCCAAACCCAAAAACAAAAACCTGAAAGAAAAGAAAAGAAAAAGACACTATTTGCAGTTAAAAAGAAAGAGAAGTCTCAATGAATGACAGATGAAATTCCTCAAGCACTTAAGGACAGATGAGAAGCAAAAGTAAAAGGTGATGGAAATATGGCCAGAACCCTGAATGCAATGGTTCAAAAACTTGTGCATAAGGACAAAGAGAATTACTATAATAATCAATACAGAGAAATAGGCGAGAACAAAAAGCAAGAACAAGAGATTTCTTCGACAAGATCTGAGAAGTCAAAGTGAAATTTAAACAGGATGGGGATCTCTTCTACCAGCAGGGGAATACATTACATTACCAAGAATAAAAAGATGGTGGAAACAATATATAGAAGAACTTTATAAAAGAGATGAAACAATGACAAATTAATTCAAGGAAAAAACATTTGATGACAAACTGTCAATTTTAGAAAGTAAAGTGGAAGCTGAATTCAGAACATTTGGGAGAAATTAATCACCAAACAAATGTTTTTTGTTCAGTCTACAAAGACAGAATCTACTCTAGTTCTAACTAAAATCTGTATGGACAACAAAAGAATAGCCCACAGGTTAGAAACACTCAATATGTACTCCAGTACCCAAGAAGGGGGACACCAGGGATTGCAGTAACCAAAGAACCACTACATTAATTTACCATGCAAACAAAGTAATACTCAACATTCTATAACAAAGAATTATGCCATATATGGAGTGTGAACTCAAGATAGGTTCAGGAAAGGAAAAGGCATTCAGGGTTAGATTGCTAACATATGTTGGATAATAGAGTGCACCAAAGAATTTCAGAAGAAAATCATTCTGTGCTTTAGAGGAAATAGCAAAGCCTTTGATTGTGTAAATCATGAAAAACTATGGATTGCTCTTAAAGAAATAGGTGTGCCACTACATTTTATTGTCCTGATGTATAACCTGTACTTATGAGAAGAGGCTACCATAAAGACAGAATATGGAGAAAGAGAATGGTTTCCAATTGTCAAGGGGATCAGGCAAGGGTGCATCTTATTAACTTACATGTTTAACTTATACACTGAATGTATCATATGTAGAACAGGATTAGACTTGGAGGAAAGAAGCATGAAGATTGAAGGAATACTGAATTTAAGATATGCAGATGACATTACACTACTAGCAGAAAATAATAAAGATTTAGAATGATTATTGAAGAAAGTCAAGGAAGAAAGTGCAAAGGCAAGTTTAAGAAAACAAAAATAATGACCACAAATGATTTTCATAACTTTAAAGTGGATGATGAACACATTGAAATAGTTCAAGATTTTCCATCTCAGTCATTAATCAAAATAGAGACTAGTCAATAAACCAGAAAAAGACTAGTACTTGAAAGGGGGAGCTATGAAGGAACTATGTAAGATCCTTAAGAGTAAATATTTAACTAGAAGTGATCCTAAAGTGAAACATGTATAATTTACTAAAATTAGGATTCTTCATGCCATCGTATTTCCAATTACTATGCATGGTTGCAAAAGCTGGACGGGGTGAGGAGAAAGTCAAGACAGTCCCACTGTGTCACTTGCCTGGATGCAAGGCAGCTGAGCAAGTGAATGAGCAAGGCCGAGGCAGGGAAGGGGAGACAGGGGAGTCTGCTGCTGCCACCACCTGACAGTCCATGCAGGGTCTGCCTGGATGGCAGGCAGCCAGATGACTGGGGGGGAGGGCTGCAGGCAAGCAACAAGGAGGAGGGGAGCAGGGCGGGCTGCTGCGGCCATCCCTACCCCTGACAGTGGGTGACACCAAGACTAGTGATGCCACTGTATGGCCCTGAGTTTGCAAGACTTGAGCAGGGCTATTGATGGTGGGGTAATTTGAAGGTCTCTCACTCATAGAGTTGCCTTAAGTCAAAGTTGAGTTGACAGTATTTAAGAACAACAACAGTCTAGCACAGGGGTAGGCAATCTTTTTGAGCTGGGGGCCGGGTTGCTGTCCCTCAGACAACTGGGGGGCCGAAGCCAAAAAATAAATAATTAAATAATTTTTTAAAAAATTAAATAAATAAATAAACCGGGACAAATGTAGGACAAAATTTTCAAATGGTGGACACTTTTTTTAAAAAAGTGTAGGGCACGTGAAAAAATTTGCTGATTTTTTAAAAAAATGTTAATATAAATGCATGTTTCTGAGGCTTCTATAGACAATTGCCCCTGTGCGTGAGAGGCCAAAGGCCCCGGCAGCAATCGGCGGCAGGACCGGGTTGGGACCGGTCCCAAGGCCTCGCCGTGCTGCATCCGGCCCGCGGGCCGCAGGTTGCCTACTCCTGGTCTAGCATGATTATGTCTTGGACTATATCTAGTTTCAGTTTGTGATTAATTTCCTCGTGGACTCCAGATGAATGATAGGCACCATAATATCATAATATTTCAATATTTCATATGCCTTTTCCAAACAGCTACTTCCTCCTTTTCCTCCTCCTCCTCCTGTCATCCATGCAAAAAGCTTTATGCATTCAGAATTTATATTACTTTCTTTTGCAGACAGCTACTGTATATACTCAACTATAAGTTGAGAAATTTATGCCCAAAAATGAACTCCAAAATACTAGGTAGACTTATAGACGGGGCAATACGGTAAAACAGTAAGCAGATGGGAGTAAAAGAGACTCACTAGAGGTAGGTTGACCAGGCAGAGTCTGGTCAACCTTCCTCCGGTGAGTCTCTTTTATTAATCCCCTTATGCCCCTACATTTTACCCTCGATTTACCGACACATCAAATTCCCTGATTTTGGCCCCAAAAGCTGCCCTTGACTTATACACAGGGTCAGCTTATACTTGAGTATATACGGTATGTTGCCAGTAAGAAACATCAAACTCTCTCTCTATTAAACTGGAAGTTTCTGTACCTTTTCAGTGAGAGGGCATATTTTTGTGCAAAGAAAGAGAAGACTGTGGCACTTTACAGAGCACCCAAAAAGGGTGCTTTGCTGGTGCCCGTGTTTACTGCGCGAGGGAGCCGCAGAGGACAAACCGTGTAGCTCCCCCGTGCAGCGAAAAGAACCTGCAAAAAGCGGGTTCTTCACCCGTTAGACAGACCTTTGCTCTGCCCCCAGTATGTACTAGGGATTGGCCAAGAACGCAGCATCCAATCTGGCCTCACCCCTAGTACTTACTGGGGACGTCAAAATGGTGCTGCCCTATACACCTGGGCGCCACCATTTTGACGTGACGGACACTGTCGCAGCACAGTTGTGACGCCACAAGTGCGCCATTGGTGTCTTGTGGCATCACAACTGTGCCGCAAGAAGAACTCACTTTTTGCGGGTTCTTTTTGCTGCGCAGGGGAGCTGTGCGGTTTGTCCGCTGGAGCTCCCTTGAGCAGCAAACACAGACACTGGCAGAGTGCCCTTTTTGGGCACTCTGTAAAGCGTCCTTCTTGTGGTGCAGTTGTGATTCTGCAAGGCACCAATGGATCACTTGTGGCATCACAATCGCGCCGCGATGTACGGACGCTAAGCATCTGTCACGTCAAAATGGTGGCACCCATGTGTATAGGGTGCCACCATTTTGATGCCCCCAGTACATACTAGGGGTGAGGCCCGATTGGACGCTGTGTCCTTGGCCAACTCCTAGTACATACTGGGGGCAGAGCAAAGGCCTGTCTATAATGGGCCTTTGTTTCTCTGTCTGCATTTTTCTCTATTCAGGTCATTAGTCACTGAAAGGATTGATGAGGTTTGCATCTTGATCTTTAATGGGCTATAAAGAATCTAATAACTTCTTGTAATTTTCCTTGATTAATTGGTTCTTCCTTATCTTTACTGCTAAATCCATATCCTTGAAATTAAATAATGTTCTCTTGATTCTGCTAATGTATTTACAGTAGACCTTCCGTTTTATTTATTTATATTTTCATATTGTTTTTACAAACAAGTTGATATTTAATTCTCTCTCTCTCTCTCTTTTTTATCATTGCTTAAACTTAGAAGTTAATTAATCAAGGGGCCATTCAGACTACAGTAAAAACCGGGTTTGAAAGTGATTCTTGCATGTGAAGTTCATATTGGATCCGATTCCGTCATAATCCATGTCGGGGCTTGCACAAGGAAATGCCCCTTACACTGAGGTATCCAGATTCGGGCTAAAATCCGTCTTTTCTCAAAAGACTCGGGTTGTGCGAAATTTAAACTTGCCCTCGATCATGATCGGGGCAAATTAGGGAGGGATTTGGGTCAGGGGGCGGGCAGATGTTGGAGCATTCCCTCCCATCATCAGAAGGGAGGGGGGAGGAGGAGGAAAGAGCCGAAGAAAGGGGAATCTGGATGCAAAGGGTGACAGGAGGAAAGGGGGAAATCAGGGGTGACCTTTGGGTTGCAGAGGGCTGTCAGAGAGAGGTGGGGGGGTGTGTGGAGAAAGTGATGAAGGAGGAGGAGGAGGAGAAAGGGGCCGTGGGAGGAAGGGAGCCATGG
>NC_056523.1:122145740-122158048 GCF_019175285.1 Sceloporus undulatus | reverse complement strand
CCGCATGGCGGGGATCTAAAGGACGGAGGCAGGAGAAGGGGGAGGATGAAGGAGCTGGGGGAAAGGGTCAATGGGGCATCCCCGAGGAAGTATAGGGTCTGAAGGAAGAGGAGGAGGAGGAGGAGGAGGATTTCCGGGGGAATTGGGTTGGGGGCTACGCTGGGGCATGTAGGAAATCAGGCTGCTTGTTTACTTCATTCCCTCTTGCTCCTGGGATTATTGTCAGAGGAGTGGGGGGGGGGTGGAGAAGCTGAAGGGAGGTGGGGTCGAAGGAAGGGGATTGCCCAGGGAAGGGGTAAGGGCTGTGGGTTCCAAGCGGGGGGATGTAGGGAATCGCTCTTTTTACAATTTATGCGCATTATTTTTGGGTGCTTGCTGTTCTACGTCCTGTTGCTCCTGGATTATTTATTATTATTATGATTTATTATATTATTATTATTATTATTATTATTTGTGTTATATGAGGATGCGACAGGAATGCCTGCGCTACCATTCCATTTTTTCCCAATTCATTTCATGGGTCTACTTAGTTGAACTGACAGGTCACGCTCTGTCAGCCTCAGTGGAAGGCATGGCAAAGCGCCCTAGCAGGAGGAGGAAAAGGATCAGGTCAGGTCAGGGTCAAAGGCAGGGCACGACAGAGCTCTCATCAGGCATCCCCCGCACCTTTTCATATTTTTTTTAAAATTATTTTTGACGCAAATATGCGCATGGATTTTTTTTCTTGAGGCAGATAGAGCAGGGCTGCAGCGTGTGCACTTTCCTTTGCTCTGCTCGCGTTCCAGCAAAGGGGAAGGGAAATGTTGCGAATGCAATGTTACAACATAGGGCGACCTACAAGGTGAAGGTTACTTTTTTGCTCTGTCAATGGTAGACAAAATGATATTGCTTTTGCTACTGAATTTATGGTAGGCGCCTGAAATTGCTTAAAAAAAAAAAAAGACATGGAATTCCATCCTTACTGGCATTTCTGAGGTGAGGATGATTATCATCATCATCATCATCTCATCACAGGCCATCTCATTTTCATGTGTAAGAGGCATTCTGGGGGGAGGCAAGGAGTGGGGGGGGCAAGGAAGTGGGGGATGCATAGCTGCATGGATTGAAATTGGGGGACAGGGGAGATCTGACCAATGCCCAACAACATACACACAAACACCAAAAAGAGGTTTTTAAAAAATGGACACGTTGGGGGCTTTTGTGCATGCTCGTTTAAAAAAAAGGAGGAGGGAGGACCTTCCGATGGCCCTGGCAAAAACGCACCATGTGAGAGCTTGGTGACAGCAGGCAACCTCACAGCAGGCACAGAATGCATCGATGTAAATGCCCGGTTTTTGTAGTGGGCACTTGCGAATGGGAGATTCGGGAGAGGGGGGGGCATCCGAAAGCCCAGTTCCTTCCAGAGGTTTTGATGGCCGTCTGAATGGGGCCAAAGAGAAAAATATAATATGTCAATTGTGGATATGCTTACAACCTTTTGTACGATCTCTAGATTCTTGGGTTAGCAGTTATTTTCTTAATTTTCTCAAAGTCTTTAGATTTAATATGAGGTTCCATCCTATGTTTCCATATTCGTTCAAAACAGTTCAATCATTTCGTGCCTTTTTAGGGGCTCATTTTCATTATGTTTGTGGAGTATATCCATAATACATATTTCTCTTAGTTTGACCAACACTTCCCATGGTTGGGGGGTTTTTGGTTGTTTCCAATTTTGAATATAGTATTCTTGCAGATGTCACCATGTACAATAGAATTTTGGATTGTCTCAGTCTTTTTATTTGGATGGGGTTTCGACATGTTAAGTAAAATAATTCTGGTTTGGTATTTCATTTGTAAATTTCATTCATCATTGCTTGTATCTCTCAATATGCTTTAGGCCTTGTGGCACATCCAGACCACAATGATGATGCTTTTACTTGCAGTCTTTCACATTTCCAGCAGTTTTTCTTTCAGATTGTGGAGATCAGATTATTTTTGTTGGGGTCATGTACAACGGTACATCATATTGAATAATTTTCTCTCAGACAGGGTTGTCACGGTCAACCACTGTGTTTTTTGATAGGTTTTGAAATATTAAAATAACAAAATTAGAGGAAGATCAAATATGGAAGGTGAATAAAAATAAAAAGTCACAATGGAAGCTGAAAGCTGATGATTTAATTGCTTTGGAAACCCACAAAAAAAAAAGCACCAGTATTTGTAACATCATTGCGAATTGGTAAACACTTGGTTTAAGATAACAAGAAAAAAACATCAGTATTACTTAAATGTGAGACAATAGGGAGAAAAGATATACAAAGAGAAGAACGGTTCAAGATTGTAAATAAAATGAAAACTTAGGAATAACCTTAACTAAAAGGAACATAGATGATTTCAAATAATAGAGAGAACATGGGGAAATAAAAAAACAATTTATGAAAGGACCAAATTAAATTATCTTAATGGGAGGAGCCACATATCAAAATGGAACATTTACCCAAACTATATGTTTTATTTCAAAACTTACACATTATATCTAGAGAAATATTTGAACCATGGGCAAAAAGAACGCACAATTTCTATGGCAAGGGAAAAAAAAGCAAGGAGAAAAGGAAAAATGTGACTGATGACAAAATAGGGGAGGGGGCCCTCCAAAGCGCTTAAAACTTATTACTAGTCATCATGTTTGAAATTGGCTAGAAAAGTGGGGTAAGATGGACAATGAATGATGACTAGTTGTAGAAGGTTTAATTTACCTAGTGGATCCGGATGACCATGTGGTCAATCGGAACTGAAGGGCAAATAATGAAGAGGAACCACCAAATGAATGTAAGTGTTCATGTGTAAAGTATGAAGTAAGAACCCATGCTAAAGGAGGATTTGAAACAATGCTTCGGGCCAGTAGACGCTACTGCTCTCAATTATGAGGGGCAAGATATGACTCCCTTTAAGTTTTAAATTTGTTATCAACTATTGCTCTCTATTTAAAAAGCCCTAGGAACCACCTCAAATTACAATTGGTTCATATATTCATGAAGAGAGAGAGAAAAAGCATTCTGCCAAAATATGCACCATCAGTCAAATAAGCCAGAGCAAGAACAGAAAAGAAACTCTTCAGCAGAAAACAGGAGTTGCCCAAAGAAGGCAAGAAAAAACTACAGGTATTACGGTGAAAACAAAAGGGGCTTGCAGAAGGGAATGGAGGTCCTTGGACTCCTGAGGAGAAGTCCAGGTGAGGAGAAGGACAGGCAAAGCTCATCTGCTGCTCGCCTTTCTCCTGAGGAGAGGACTGGGCAGAGAATGATGAGAATGGAATAATATTAATTCTAATTGATATTATTAATTAATATTATAAACTAATTAATATTTAATTAAAACCTGTATGCAGCCCGAAAAAGTTTAACATGTTTTAATTTTGGCCCCTAACTACTGCCAAATTGTGCAGGTCTGGTTTAGCCATTCAATCTGTACACAACCAAAGTTAATTGGACCTCCAGCGATAAAGATGAATTTTTCTGGGCTGTAAACTGGATTCTTCAGAAGAAGCAGAATCTCATCCAGAACAGGTTGTGGGACCATCATGCCCACAAATCCTCTATCTTGTCAGAATACGGCCTCAGTTTATTAACCTTCAACTGGTCCATCATTATATCCAGACACCAATCAAGGACTTGCATGACTACACTTGATTCAGACATCACTGAGGAGCTTATCCTATTAACAAAAAGCCAGCCTACCTCTTAGGGCTTGAATTCAGGATCCGGGATGCCTCTGGATATCATCTATCTAGCTGGGATGCTGCCACCGGAATGCATCCTGGGTGGAAGCTTCACTGAGCCAGCACTTTTTCAAAGTCGGGGAACTTCTGACTTCAAAAATTGGCTGGCTGAGCGAGGCTTTGACCCAGGATACATCTGGGCAGCAGCATCCTGGCTAGATAGGTGGCAATTTAGGTATGATAACATCCAGGATCATCCCGGATCTTGAATTCAAACTGGAAGAAATAAACTGGCTTATTTGTTAATGGGATAAGCTCCTGAGAAAGAGTCATCAGCGTATTGAAGGTCCATATTTTCCCTCATGAACCAACTTGTGTTCTGAGATCTTCTGAAGAGTCTCTTCACTAACAGGTACATCTGGTGGGAACATGGGAGAAGACCTTTTCAGTGGCTGTCCCCAGGCTCTGGAACTCCCTTCCCAGAGAAGTTAGGCTGGCACACTCCCTACTTTCTCTTTGCAGACAAACAAAGAATTTTCTGTTCTGATAGGCATTTGTTGAATTATGATATCCATCTTCCACAATGCACTGGATATTGCTATTGTGGTACTGGTGTTTGTGTGTGTTTTAATGATGTATGTTTAAACCTGATTTTATTTTTTTTCTAATTGTTTCATTGTGTTTTAACTTTTATATCTTGCAGATCTTTAACAATGTTTTTAAATTGTTGTAAGCCAAATTGACTCCCAGTCTGGGAAAAAGGCAGGATAGAAACAATAACAATAACAACAATAACAGCTCAAGCCCACTCCTAGTGCTTGCAATTAGTATCTTTAGAGGTGGCAACTCTGATGAGTTGGGGGACTGCACTGATCCATACCCTCCATTTCAAAGATGAAAATTAGGATTCATGTGGCCAAACAACTTAGACATGTGATCAAGATGGCAAGACAGCCCATGTGGCACAACTCTCCCCAAACTAATAATTATTTTGCCACTAAATCCCTCCAACACATCTCAGGGGCTATGGGGAGCAATTTAACCATGTTCTGAGCCCTCTCTGAACATTGTGGAGCCATGAGAGGCCCTTTTTTGTCAACAGGAAATAAACAGGGGGATTTGGGTAATTTTTTTTTTTAAAAAAAATCCCAAAACTTCTTCCTTTGAAACATTTTGAGGCACTGGGGGCAGCATGCTGCATTATTCTTCAGCTCCCTCTAGATCACCTGTCCCAAGAGTATGGATCAGAGGGTAAGAACTTATACACACACAACATTTCACTGCAACACAAAACAGGAATGCTCAAAATGAAACGTTTTCTATCATTGTTTCTCCATGTGCTTGCAACTTGGTTCTGTATGATTACATTTAAATTTAGCTGTAAATTTTCAGGGTATTTTAAAACAAATTGTTATTTGGTTTTCATTTTCTCATTCAAATGGTTCATAAGTGGATACTTCTCTACTATGAACCATCCTGATATTTCGACCATGGAGAGAAACAGGGACTAAACATAAGTCTGCAAATACATTTACGCACACTATATCTTATTATATCATTATATCTCCCAGTCTGAGTCTGTATTCTTGGTTCTTTGATTAATTTGTGCATCTACTGGGTGTCTAAATGTATCCATATTAGGACACACAAGCTTGAATCCTGTTGGGGATGTACATCTTTCTAAATGAACTTACAAATCCACGTACAGTATTAGAATTATGCAATTGTGTAACCTCCATGCCCAGTGGAGGACTGCTATTATGTTACTAGGGACTTTATTACACCGGCAAAAAAGACAGGAGCATAGTGGGATGATCCCATGAATATCCCATGAATATTGTATGATAAAGCCATGATTATCACACAACATTTTGTGACGTCATAATAATCCTGTGATCGTACAGTGAATAAAGAGGAATTCTAGTGCCTCTTTTATTCACTGGATTTTCTGTGAATCAAAACCAACACTGGAATTCCTCATTATTCACAAGATAATTGCGGGATAAGCACAACATTGTGCAACATCATGTGATAATCATTGCTTTATTGTGTGATATTGACAGGAGCATCCAGCTATGCTCCTATCTTTTTTTGCCAGTATGATAAACTCCTATGTAACAGAGCTGTCAAAGTGACCATTGCACAATTGGACTGCTCCACAATGGGATGCACTTGTCCCAATGTACATTGGTCACTCTTGTTGGTGTCCCATTACACATCTCTTCAATTCAGTAAAGGGTTTTTTAGGGGCTGTACAGACAGCCCTGAAGGGTTGGCTTCTAGCTGCCCCTTTTACAGCCAGTTTGGGGCCGTGGCAACTGCATGCCACGGCCTCGATGTGGCCTTTCGAGGGTGTGAAAAGGAGCCTCAAAAAGTGGCTTTTTTGCACCCTGGAAAGGGCATGATAGCTGTGGTGCCATGGCTTTATAGTGCTCCTTCAGTGCTGCGTTGTGTGGATGCAGCATCGGAGGAGTGCTATGATGTCGTGTGCCATGAGGTGTGGCGTGTGTTGTCACGCTGCCCTGGGGGCAGAGCCTGGGCATGCGTCATGTGGAAGCTACACCCCAACTCTGCTCCTAAGCCAGCCTTTAAGGCCTGTGTGTTCAGGGCCTTAGTGCCTTTGCTGTGTAACTATGGCCCGGTACACATGGTGCTAAAGTGCTGTCCCTAACTCTAGCAGATATGGACAGCGTGATAATGGCAGCTCCCTGTGCACATGGGTGCCGCCATTATGACATCACAGCTGCGCTGCATCCAAATGGTGCGGTGTGTGCATGATGCCATTGTGATGCTGCAGGGCGCTTGGGACACCCTTTCAGGGTCACGGGAAGGAGCTCTGTTTTGGAGTTCCTTTTGCATGTGCACATCGCTGGCATGGCGTTTACCTGGCTGCGTCATTGATGCAAAGGATAAAAGGGTCCTCCTCCTCGCCGCACCTGTCAGGGTGTCTGGGGGCATGAATCTGGCACAGAAAGGGGCGGCTGCAGACCGCCCCTTTCCCGCAGTATATACCGTGCCTAAGTATACATAAAATGCCTTTACACCTTTGTATGTCTGCCATAGGTTTGCTGCAAACTCTTCCACCAAAAACACATTTTAAAAGCTTGCATACTCAGATACTGGGATCTTTTTCTACCTCCTTTACTCTTTGCTCTGTTAGCTGTCCATTTCTAAATGTAGTTTTTATTCCCTGCAGCAACTAAATGATTTGGCCTTCCTGCCAGACATGCACATTGCTGATGCCTATGGACCACCCCTTTGGGACTCTGCTTAAGGCTTCTTTTCCTTTTAGTAGAGTTTTCCTGACAAGCAGAAATTTGTTCTTTTTTTTTCCATGGCTCTTATATACCCTTGCTATCTACTTCTACGTTCTCTTGTGGTTAGTTAGCAGCCCGCTTCAGCTTAAACTGGAATCAGTGAAGTGAAATGTGAGCAAAGATCCTTCTCAAAAATCCATAATTCAAACCACATACTGTTTTACAAAGACTGTTGTGTCTAATCATTAATAACAATAACAATGGTTCTGGAACCTACCTGTCTGAGTTGTTCTATTTTTAAATTTTGTGTTTTCAATAATAATCTTCAAAGGATCTGTATCATTGGGCTTAACCAGCCTTTATTACTTAAGACATATTAAGAACAGAACTATAGCACTATACTAATCATATACTATTTTTAACACAATAAACAGAAAAACTGAAGACTGAAAACGAAAAACTAGGCTTTCACCATCATTTTGGAATGCTTTTAACAAAGGCTGATCATAACATAATCTATGTCCATATTTAGGAGCTGTAGGAAGGGGAAACAAGGAACACCTAAATCTGAGATTTCTCTTCGTTATGTTCCATTCACATAGCTTTTTATCCCATTGGGAATTCTGTAGACAGATTTTCACAACAGCATTACTCATTTAACACACTGCTAGGGTGGATGAGACACTAGAACATTGCTGATAGAGTTCTACAACACAGGAAGGTCAATAATATCCTTTATGTATAGGAGTAGTTGGAACGTGGTTGCACTGGTGACTGTGGTGTAAAGATAAGTGAAATTTCATGGGCCCCCCCATGGGTCCTTTCACATTACAAAATTATATCCCTATGTCTGCCCAACCCAGACAGCTGCATCTGGTGGAGCCGTGGGATTTGTAGTTAGGTAAGGCTCTAGAGAATTCTAAAGGCCTTCTTCCTAAACTGAAAATCCCAAGATTTCACAGGATGGGACCACAGCAATTAAACTGGAATCATAGTGCTGTAATTTTATAGCATGGCAGGGCCCTGTGTAATGATCTGGAAGAGTGGTAGGAAGGAAAATATGACTTTTATTATACCCTCTGAGCAGTTTTCTGGGTGGAAGTGGAATGGATTAGCTGATTCAGTCAGGGCATCACACTGGAAAATCCCTGAAAGGACATAAGGACATAAACTGTATCCTCCCACTCATATTCTCCAGAACCTAACATTAAAAGACTTGATTCTTCCGCTACTCTATAACATATATAACTATCATGAGCAGTAACTACAGAGTTTTTGAATTTGTTCAGTGTAGCATGGCACAGTTGATTGAGTGCTGGACTACAGCTCTGGAAACCAGAGTTTGATTTCTAGCTTGGCCATGAAACCCACTGGGTAACCTTGGGCAAGTTATATGCTCTCAGCCTCAGGGGAAGGCAATGGAAAATCCCCTTTGAACAAATCTTGCTAAGAAAAACCCATGATAGTTTCACATCAGGGCTGCCATAAATTGGAAATGACTTGAATAATAAAATAAATAATAAAATTTTTATTTATATCCCGCCCTTCTTATAATCAGGGCGGCTTACAACAAGGTTAAAATACAATCCTTACAAGACAACAAGACACGAAGAATTAAAATGCAAATGCAGCAAATTATACAAAAATAACAAGCAAAAAGCCCCATAGCCCAACCTCTTGGCCACGGAAGAGGAGGGAGGCCCACAGGATTTTATTTGGGGAATGCCTGTTGGAACAGGAAGGTTTTCAAATCCTTCCTGAATTGGGCCAGGGTGGTAGACGAGCGGAGCTCAGTGGCCAGCATATTCCAAAGGGCTGGGGCAGCCGTGGAGAATGTCCTCCGTGTGGTGGAGGCTAACCTAGCCCCAGGCACCTTCAGTAATTGCTGCCCAGACGTTCTGAGGGTGCGAGGCGGAATGTACGGGGAGAGGCGGTCCTTAAGGTATCCTGGGCCCAAGCCATTTAGGGCTTTATAGGTGATTACCAACGCCTTATATTGAGCTCGGAAGCGGATGGGCAGCCAATGGAGGTCTTTCAAAACCGGTGTTATATGGCTGGTCCTGGGAGCACCAGTGACCAGCCGGGCTGCCATGTTCTGCACCATTTGCAGCTTCCGAGTTTGGTATAAGCGTTGCCCCATGTAGAGTACATTGCAGAAATCCAGTCTCGAAGTTACCAGAGCATGTACAACAGTTTCTAGGTCCCTCTGGGCCAGGTATGGGCGCAGCTGGCGAATCAGCCAAAGCTGATAACAGGTGCTCTTGACCGTCGCATTCACCTGAGCTGTCAGGTGAAGCGACGAGTCAAGAAGCACCCCCAGACTGCGCACGGAGTCCTTCACAGGGAGCGTGACCCCATTCAGGACAGGTGGAACCACCGCCATTCCTGGACCAGGAGAACCTATCACTAGTACCTCCGTTTTCTCTGGATTCAGCTTGAGTTGGTTTTCCCTCATCCAGCCCATTACTGACTCTAGACAGGCCACGAGAGGAGAGACGCCATCCCCAGTCACTGCATCAGTCAGAGACATAGAGAAAATAATTTGGGTGTCATCAGCGTACCCAGTTTGTATGCTTCAGGGAAGCTAACAATTTAATAAACTCCTCTGCCCTGCTTTTGCTGATGGGAACTCAGTTCAGTATTTCTCAAAACCATTTTTTGTTTGTTTGCTGAAAACATATCAACTTTAAATGTACTAAATTCAGGCTTCTACCGAAGCATCAGAGCCATATAGCTCTGGACAAATGAATTAAAACCAAAAGGGCAGCTTCAGGTGTACATTTAATCTCTCCAAAAGCATGAATTGGTTTTATTGAACGTGTGATGTTTCCCAACATGTAAACATATGAAATCTCTGAAACATATATTTCTGATGATCAATAAAAACTTATAATTTTAAGTCATTTGTACACAGGAATATATACATCTAAAAATGATTTGAATGTCATAAATGCAAACATCTGATTACACATCTGTGTACATGCCCATTACATGACTATTAAAATGGAGTGAAGGGAAACCAAGATAATCCCTGATTCCCTAGTAAATTCAATAAGGAATTTTCACAGCAATTGCTTAACAATTTTAATGAAGAACAGCAGACCACTTGAAGGAGATTGATGACATTTGAGAACCCACTTGAAAGTACAGAACTGAAACAGAGAAAGACATTCCATAAGGCACAAAGAACCCAGAAAGGCCAAATCAACAACACATTACAGAAATCTCTCGTAAGATAGGTATAAGAACCATGCCAAGAAGCACCTTAAAAACTCTACCTTACTTTCAGGGAGGATTTAAAAAAAAACTTTTTTTGCACATGAGTGTAGATCTTCCTCAGGGAAGATGCCATGTTTTATTGAATTTTCCACAATTCTCCATTATTATATCAAGTTTTTTGACAGTAGAGGACAAATTGTCTTTCATATAATATAAAGTAAAATGCCAGCAGTTGAAGAAATGAATAAGATTAAACAATCCTGTCTTGTGGATTCATCTACACCAAATTTAAGTCCTCCAGAAACTTTCGAGTGATGTGCCATTTAATAGAAATCTCTTTGGTATAAGCTGAAAGCTTATACCAAAGTCGAATAAGCCCCAAAGCATGTATCACTTTCCAAATTTGTATTCACCCTTTCCACACAACACATCTATGCTTGTGTGTCTTTCACTGCTGGTTTTGAATTTGAAGAAGGCAGCCAGCAACACCTGGGTCACTGGCATTCCACATTCTCCCAACAATACAGGAAATGTGCAGCAGAAAGATAGATTGTTCAATTCCTTTGACAGAACATTCTTGACAATGAGCCATTAGAATGCTGTCAGTATTTCAGCAAGGACAGACAAAGCCAAAGCATGTAAGGAACTGCATTTTGTCCCCTGAGGAGGGAATTACTGGGAACTAGTTAAATGAATCAGCAAGGAGCAGCAAGGAGAGGTGGGGAAAAGACTCCCATCTAATCCCCTCTCCCATCCTGAAGAAGCCTCAGGAAAGCAGCAAGGAGAGGTGGGAAAAGACTCCATTTAATTCCATCCCAGCCACGTGAGTCCATCTCAGCTCTGGCACATACCATCTCAGCCTCTCTCCCCCACTTCCAGAGGGAGGAGAGAAGAAAACAGAGAGGATGGACAAGGAAAATGAAACAAGGGCCAGAAGACAGATGAGAGACTAAAATAAAGAAGGACATAAGGGGGGGGGGAAGAGAGATGGAGGGAGCAAAAGGGTAGGGAAACAATTACAGTGTGCCCATGTCATATGCGCGCATGCCTTACACAGCTTCCAGCATACCCTGGAAACCACACTGGAAGAAGCAGTGCTGTGCACCGGAAAAAGTAATGGTGTGCACGTCGCCACACACCAGCGTGGGCACAAGCCCTATTATCTTTAATGGGGCTTGAGCATCTGCGGAATTCCCCTTATGAAGTGGGGTTGGGAACAGATCCTCCGCATAAGGGAGGTGACCACTGTAATTCAACAATAATGGGGGTCGGAAAATGACATAGGAAAACAACTATTGGGCAGCAGCAGTAGTGGTGGGTGTCACTAAAGTTAAAGAACAGTAGTGACTGGGCTGCCCAAGGCTATTTTTTCCCATTTTTTGAGGACTGCAATGCTGTCTTGGTTATTGGGAATTGGCTCCTCTGATCCTGATATTACGGTGGGAAAAACTTTGTTTTTCCTGTATGGCTTCCATAAGTAACATCTGTAGTCCATCTAGTTCCTGTCCTGTTAGATGCACATTGATAAATGCTCAGGTGTATTCTGCCCTTTTCAGCTCAGGAGCATCAGTTTTTGCACATTTGCTTTTTACTGCAGTGTTGATCAAAGCTGATTTGAACAATACCACTTGAGAGTGTTTTGGGTTGCAATATATTCACTAAATGCAGAACTCCTGCCCTTCTTTTATATGTATGAGCAGAGGCATCTTTTCATGCTATGTCCATGTTGCCAAAAGTAAATACATCATTACTTTCCATGAAGTCCTTATACTTTTCACTGTCACAGTACACTACACAGAGTATTTGTAAGACTGAATCAAAAGCACACATGTTCTTTACTATTATGTTTTGTTCAGGACCACTGGTCTCGTTATGTTTCTGGTGCCATTTTTTAATTGATCAATAGACAGCAGATGTTTGACCTGGTTGAGATCCATATGGCACTACTCTGATTGTGTTTGGAGGAAAGAAAAACATTTTCTTTTCTTTTCTCCTAATTTGCATTCTCCTTCATCGCTGACGTGTTACACCAGAGAATCTTCCACTGGAATTGTCCTACACATTTTTTTGCTTCTACACAATATTGTATCTTCTCCCATAATTGTGAAATTCTGGCATCCATGGATTGCCTTCTT